>NC_092040.1:70662559-70824556 GCF_003086295.3 Arachis hypogaea | reverse complement strand
GATCCGCCCCCAGACTTAAATGTTGCACGGTCCTCCGTGCATGCACTCAATCTGGGGTGAAGAGATGCGAGGTTCTACCTTCAGCTGGTGGGCATCGGGGCTTCGGGTTGCTATATAAACAGTTAAACAATAATTGAGGAAAAGTTCATATGTGTGTAGCATGATAAAAGACAATGTGTGTATTATAATTGCACACGGTTTAGAACACAACACGTTTGTGATGCAAGTGCATATTTGCTTTATTAGTTAGTTAGTTTAGTTAGTTTTAGCTTAATTTCACTCATTTTCTCTAAATAAACAAGTCCTTTTATGAGTTTTGTTTCCATGCATGAGAATACCAAGGAATATGTTGATTCTAGCCAAGTTCATGCAAATGATTTAAGGAATGCATATATGAATGAGTATGAATGAATCTCATGAAATTTATTGCATGAATTGGCAAGACTTTGAAGCTATTTCCCTTGTTGATGATAGGTGATGAAACAAGGAAGCATGGAAGCAAGAATGATGCAAGCTGGGCAAGAAGTTGGCGTTGCCAACTTGGATATAAGGGGCGTTGTTCTTGGCAACGCCAGGAAGAGGAGTTGGCGTTGCCAACTTGGAGGATGAAGGGCGTTTTCATGGACAACGCCAGGCAACCAAGGAGCAAAGTTGGCGTTGCCAACTTGAGGAGGGCGTTGCCAACGCCCCACACAAGGAACTTGGCCCTGGAAAAGGAGCTGGCGTTGCCAACTCTAGAACCACGTTGCCAACGCCACACACACAAGCAAGCTTGGCCCTGGAGGAAAATGAGATGCACGTTGCCAACTCCAAGTTATGAAGGCGTGTTCCTTGGCAACGTAGCAAGCACAAGAATGAAGCCTTGAAGTGGAGCTCGAGGGCGTTGCCAACGCCAAGAACTATGGGCGTTATTCAAGGCAACGCCAAGCAACTTTGGCACCATAGGAAACAAGTTCGAGGGCGTTGCCAACGCCACTATCATTGGCGTTATCCTTGGCAACGCCAGAAATGGGTGCTTGGCTAGGCACCAAGTCTTGGCACCAACCAGGTTGCCAACGCCCAATGGCCGCACCAACCAGGTTGCCAACGCCCAGATGCCGCACCAACCACGTTGCCAACGCCCATGTGCCGCACCAATCAAGTTGCCAACGCCCATTGGCCTTGCCATGCACGTTGCTAACGCCCAATGGCCTTGCCATGCACGTTGCCAACGCCAGGAAGCAAACATGGAGCCTTGAGAAAGGCTCGAGCACGTTGCCAACGTGCTGAAGGGAAGGAGTGTTTGGCAACAACGCCAGAATGGTGAAGAAATTGTGGTGCACGTTGCCAACTTGGAAATGTATAGGCGTTATCCACAACAACTCCAACAAGGCAGCCTGACCATGTCCTCTTCAATGGAAGATATCTTGAGCTACAGAGATCCAAATTGAGTGCTTCTAGTTGCATTGGAAAGCTGACATTCAGAGCTTTCCAACCATATATAATAGTCTATAGTGGAGCACAAAATTGAAGCAAACCAGAGTCATTTAGGCCCTAAAACAAGAACATGAAGTGAAATTCAAGAAGGCTAGAGATTAGCCTTGGAGTGTGGCTCGAGCACGTTGCCAACGTGCTAGATAAGGGGTGTGTTTTGCAACAACGCCAGCCCCAAGTCCCTGCCTTGGGAGGCTAGGCACGAGCACGTTGCCAACTGGGGGTGAAGGTGCGTTTTTGGCAACAACTTGGCAGCTTGACCTTACCTTCTTTGAGGAAGCATAACTTGAGCTAGGAAAGTCCAAATGAGGTGATTCCAGTGGCATTGAAAAATAGACATCAAGAGCTTTCCAATGATGTATAATAGTCCATATTGAGGCAGAAGGTTGACACTCAAATTCTGGCTACATTTAGCATGAAAGTAGAGCCAAGAAGAGGAAGAGCAAGTTGTTTGCAACAACTTGGGCTAGCAACGCCCAAGTCTCAAACTCACTTCCAGGAAATTGGCATGCACGTTGCCAACGTGCACTAAGGCCTGAGTTATTGCCAATAACGCCCCTCAATGGGCCAGAATTGGTGCCAACTTGCTTTGCTTCCCCTATTCATCACAAAGGCCAACAACTTCTTCAATTGAGCCAAGAATTCAACAAAGAGAAGCCCATATTGCTAAACCAATTCAAGATCTTTGAAAGAGTTTTAGGAGTAGTATAAATAGAAGAGATTGATGTACTTGTAGGGGACTTTTTTACACTTTTACTTTACTTTTTGACACTTAGATATTTTTACACTTTTTAGCAATTGTATTGGAAAACTCTTTTGGTACTTCCGAGAGGAGACCCAGAGAGCTAATTTTGGTTCATCTTGGAACTTCTCTTCTTCATTTTCTTTAAGCTTTAAGCATTTTTCTTCTTCTTCATCATCTTTCTTTACATTTAGTTTAATTTTTGCTAATGGCATTTGTTGTTGAAATTGGAGCGATGACTCACTAAACCCCACTTTCATTAGGGGGAGGAGCTCTGTTGGTTGGAATGAATTGGTGAACCCATCTTCTCTTTCTCAATTTTAGTGGTTGATCTAAAGAGGGAACTCTTGTTCTTCAAAGATTCAACCACCATCGAGAGAGGGGTTAATCTATATGAATTATGTGGTGAATTTGATAAATGAGCCACATAATTCAGTTTAGAGTTCATCCTCTCATGATTTCCTCAATCAATATACTTTGGTTAGTATGTGAGATGTAACTCTCCTTGGTTGAGATTTTGGGAATTGTGTGGCTGGATTAAAATTGATCTTCATCTCTTCTCATGAACAATTAGATCACGAGAGTGGCAATTGGTTATGTTGAGAGAGATTGAATCACCAAGAGATTGGGATTCAATCACCCATTTGCCATGGATCTATACCCATGATTGAGGAAGGTTTGACTAACATCAATTCATAAAAACTAACATCTCTGATCCCTAATGATCTTCTCCATCATCAATTCTTATTTCTTTTACTCCTAGTTGTTTGATTACCCATAACCCAATTCCCTTTTACATTCTGTCAATTTATTATTCTTATCATCTACATTTTGTTCTTTCAATTCTTGCCATTTATTCTTATGTTCTTTAAGTTTCTGCACTCTTTAATCCCTTGCCATTTACCTTTGATGTTATTCAAGTTTCTTGCAATTTAAGTTTCAGTTATTTACTTCCATTTTATTTCTATATTCTTGATCTTAATTG
The DNA here is from genome assembly GCF_003086295.3 of Arachis hypogaea. Lineage (NCBI taxonomy): Eukaryota > Viridiplantae > Streptophyta > Magnoliopsida > Fabales > Fabaceae > Arachis > Arachis hypogaea. Next base: position 70,821,356 of record NC_092040.1, on the reverse strand, counting down.
CCATTTAAATTCCTGTAATTATGTTCAAAAGTCATATTGCTCATAAAATCAAAATCATGTTCGCTTGACTAAACTTACCATTTAACTAAAGTTGCTTAATCTTCCAATCCTCGTGGGATCGACCTCACTCTTAGTGAGTCTTACTACTTGATACGATCCGGTATACTTGCCGGTAATTACGTGAATCTTAATTTTTACAGAAAGAGGAAAGTTCATAGTTGGTGAAGAAGGGTCAGAGGAATCAGAGGGGGAAGATCAAGTCATGGAGGATGAGATGCAAAATCCTCCTGGAGGGGTCAACAATAATGGTGGACAAGCTAGAAGGGTGTTATCCTCGTATACTATCCCTGACCCAAGACATTGTGGGAGCAGTATTGCTACACCAAATGTTCAGGCCAATAACTTTGAGTTAAAACCTCAGCTCATCACTTTGGTACAGAACAATTGCTCTTATGGAGGGGGACCTCTTGAAGACCCAAATTAACATCTCTCTGCTTTTCTGAGGATATGCAATACAGTGAAGACAAATGGAGTGCATCCAGATGTCTACAAGTTGTTGCTATTTCCATTCTCTTTGAGGGATAAAGCCACTCAATGGCTAGAATCATTCCCCAAGGAAAGCCTCAATGATTGGAATGAAGTGATGGGCAAATTTCTAGCAAAGTTCTACCCACCTCAAAAGATCATCAAGTTGAAGACAGAGGTTCAGACTTTTAGGCAATTGGAAGGGGAGTCATTGTATGAAGCCTGGGAAAGGTATAAAGCACTAATGAGAAGATGTCCCCCTGACATGTTTAGTGATTGGGTTAAGCTCCAAAACTTCTATGAAGGCTTAAGCTTCGAAGCAAGGAAAGGACTAGATTACTCCTCAGGAGGATCACTCAACATGATGAAAACTGCCGAGGAGGCCCAAGACCTCATTGAGATTGTGGCAAACAATCAATATTATTACTCATCAGAGAGGCAGCACAATCCGACCCCAAAGAAAGGTGTAATGGAGCTTGAAGGTGTTGATGCTATCTTGGCACAAAACAAGTTAATGCACCAACAAATCCAACAACAAATGGAGATGATAACAAAGAGAATGGATGGTTTGCAACTTGCAGCAGTGAACACAACAAATCAACCATTGCTTGAATGGAACAAAGGTGAAGGGACCAATGTTGAACAACCACAAGAACAAGTTCAATACATGCAGAACACTTCAAATTCTCAGGATGAATTTCATGGTGATACATACAACCCATCTTGGAAAAATCATCCCAATCTTAAGTGGGGTGAAAACCATTGGCAAAAGAATAGCAACCACAATCAAAACCGTCACACAAGCAACCAAAATCACCATGCCAACAACACTAACCAATATAGAAAAACACAAAACACATATCAACCACCCCATCATAACTCACAAACCCACCAAAATAACTTCTCTGCACCATCATCCAACTCACAAAATTACCACACTAATCCACCCAACAACTTCCAACAACAATCAACCCCCATCATACCCCCAATTGACCATCATGAAACTAGAATCTCAAGTCTTGAAGCAACCTTGCAAGCACTTGCCCAAACCACTCAAGCCTTAGCTAAGGGACACAAGGAACATGAGGTAATCATGAAGAACATTGAGAGACAAGTGGGACAGTTAGCCAAACAAGCTGAGCGACCAACCAATGTCCTTCCAAGTGACACAATACCCAACCCAAGAGAAGAATGTAAGGCTCTGCAGTTAAGGAGTGGCAAGGTAGTTGGTGAAAGTTCAAATAAAGAAGCAACAAAACCCAAAGAGCAAGACACAGTGGAGAGGCAAGATGAAGAAAAGGCTTCAACATCTAACAAAGGCAAGGAGGTTATCAAGCCACAAGGCAATCCACCAAGTCAAGGAGGCAACCGTGATGGCAAGGAGAGTGTGAATCCACAAAAAGAAAACAAAAATGAAGGAGTGAAAGCTTATGTACCCAAGCTTCCATACCCAACTAGGATACACAAAGGAGCAAAAGACCAACAATTCCCAAGGTTCTTAGAAATCTTCAAGAAACTTGAAATCAACATCCCATTAGCAGAAGCTCTGGAACAGATGCCATTATATGCAAAGTTTCTTAAGGAATTGATCACCAAGAAGAGAAGTTGGCAAGAAAAAGAAACGGTGATTCTCAATCAAGAGTGTAGTGCCATCATTCAACAAGGGCTACCTCCAAAACTCAAAGACCCTGGCAGCTTCCTCATACCTTGCACGATTGGGAGCATGGCCGTTGACAAATCACTTTGTGACCTGGGAGCAAGCATTAACCTAATGCCCCTTACCATGATGAAGAAAATGATGATTGAAGAGCTTAAACCCACAAGGATGTCACTTCAACTTGCTGACAAATCCATCAAAGTACCAAATGGAGTAGTTGAGAACCTCTTGGTGAAGGTGGGAAACTTCATATTTCCAGCTGATTTTGTGGTCCTAGACATGGACGAAGAGGGAAACAATTCAGTCATTCTTGGTAGACCCTTTTTGGCTACAGCTAGAACAATCATTGATGTGGAAAAAGGAGAGATGATTTTCAGAGTGCATGATGAGCAAATGACCATAAATGTCTTCAAAGCAATGCAACACCCTGTTGAGAAAGAAAATTGCATGAGGATTGATGTAGTAGATTCTTTGGTTGAAGAAGTGCTTGACACAAACCATCAAATAAAACAAGAGGAGGTCCATAACATCAAGGAACAAGAGGAGAACAAATTGGAAGCATCAAAGGAACCAAGTGAAGCTACCAAAGAAGAGGCACCACAACAAGAGTTGAAACCACTACCCCCTCACCTTAAATATGCATTCCTTGGGGAGAAGGATAGCTTACCAGTGATCATCAATTCCACATTGAATGCAGAGGAAGAAGAAAAGCTTCTTGTGGTTTTGAAAGCTCACAAAGAGGCGTTGGGGTGGACCATTGATGACTTGAAAGGCATAAGCCCTGCTGTATGCATGCACAAGATACTCTTAGAGGAGGGTTCCAAACCGGTGGTACAACCTCAAAGAAGATTGAATCCCACAATGAAGGAGGTTGTTCAAAAGGAAGTTCTGAAGTTGTGCAAGGCTGGGATCATCTACCCTATATCTGACAGCCCATGGGTTAGTCCAGTGCAAGTAGTACCTAAGAAAGGAGGCATGACTGTCATTGTTAATGAGAAGAATGAGCTTATTCCAACACGAACAGTGACAGGGTGGAGGATGTGCATAGACTATAGGAGGCTGAATGATGCCACACGGAAAGATCACTTCCCTCTACCTTTCATTGATCAGATGCTTGAAAGGTTGGCTGGCCATGCCTATTACTGTTTTCTTGATGGATATTCTGGGTATAATCAGATTGTGGTTGACCCCATGGATCAAGAGAAGACTTCCTTTACTTGTCCCTTTGGAGTCTTTGCATATAGGAGAATGCCATTTGGACTATGTAATGCCCCAGCTACCTTTCAAAGGTGCATGCTATCAATCTTCTCAGACATGGTAGAAAAATTTATTGAAGTCTTTATGGATGATTTCTCTGTTTTTGGTGATTCCTTCAATACTTGCTTGCACCATCTTACCTTAGTCTTGAAAAGATGCCAAGAAACAAACTTAGTTTTGAATTGGGAGAAATGCCATTTCATGGTACCCGAAGGCATTGTTCTTGGTCATAAAATTTCAAGAAAAGGTATAGAAGTTGACAAGGCAAAAGTAGAAATTATAGAAAAACTTCCTTTGCCAACTAGTGTGAAAGCCGTTAGAAGTTTCTTAGGGCATGCTGGTTTCTATAGGAGATTCATCAAAGATTTTTCCAAAATAGCAAAGCCACTAAGCAATTTGTTGGTGGTGGACAATCCTTTTATCTTTGATGATGAATGCAAACATGCTTTTGAAACTCTAAAGGCTAAGCTCACCACAGCACCAATCATCACACCCCCAAGTTGGGGACTACCTTTTGAACTCATGTGTAATGCAAGTAACCTTGCAATTGGTGCTGTGTTGGGGCAAAGGAAGGAGAAGAAGCTTCATGTTATCTACTATGCAAGTAAGGTATTGAATGAAACTCAAAGAAACTACACCACAACAGAGAAAGAATTACTAGCCGTGGTATATGCTTTTGATAAGTTTAGACAATATTTGATTGGATCTAAAGTCTTAGTGTATACTGACCATGCTGCTATTAAGTATCTCATGTCAAAACAGGATGCCAAACCAAGGCTAATCAGATGGGTGCTACTCCTACAAGAGTTTGACATTGAGATCAAAGATAGAAAGGGCAGTGAAAATCAAGTTGCTGATCACTTATCAAGGGTACCACAAGATGCATGCCAAGACAACATTCCATCAATAAATGAAGAGTTTCCAGATGAACACCTCTTGCACATTCAACATGTCCCTTGGTTTGCAGATATGGCCAACTACAAGGCGGGGAGAATCATTCCACAAGAGTACACAAAACAACAAGTCAAGAAGCTGCTACATGAGGCTAAGTTCTTCTTCTGGGATGAACCATTCTTGTTCAAAAGATGCCCAGATGGAATGATAAGAAGATGTGTGCCAGAAGGTGAGATGAAGGACATACTATGGCATTGTCACAACTCTAGCTATGGTGGCCATTTTGGGGCTGAAAGAACTGCTGCAAAGGTCCTTCAAAGTGGTTTCTATTGGCCTTCAATCTTCAAGGATGCTAGGGAGTTTGTGAGCCAATGCAATGAATGTCAAAGAACAGGGGGTTTGTCAAAGAAAAATGAGATGCCTCAAAAGTTCATTTTGGAAGTGGAACTCTTTGATTTGTGGGGAATAGATTTCATGGGACCTTTTCCCCCATCCTACACGTTCAAATACATCCTGGTAGCAGTGGAGTATGTCTCCAAATGGGTAGAAGCAATAGCCACCACCACATGTGATACCAACGTGGTCTTGCAATTCCTCAAGAAGAACATCTTCACTAGATTTGGAGTGCCCAAAGGACTTATAAGTGATGGGGGAAGCCACTTTTGCAACAAGCAACTCAACTCTTTGCTCCACAAATATGGTGTTACTCACAAAGTGGCCACACCATATCACCCTCAAACCAATGGGCAAGCTGAACTTGCCAACAGAGAGCTAAAAAGGATCTTGGAGAAAACTGTGGGAACAACAAGAAAGGATTGGGTCAGGAAGCTGGATGATGCACTTTGGGCATATAGGACAGCCTTCAAGACACCCATAGGAAAATCTCCATTTCAGCTGGTGTATGGAAAAGCATGCCACCTCCCTGTGGAGCTTGAACATAAGGCCTTTTGGGCCACCAAACTTCTGAATTTAGATGCTCAAGCAGCAGGAGAGAAGAGGTTGCTACAACTCAATGAACTTGAAGAGTTCAGGTTGGAGGCATATGACAATGCCAAGATATACAAAGAGAGAGCAAAGAGATGGCATGATAAGAGGATCTCTCAAAGAACATTTGAACCAGGCCAAAAGGTGTTGCTATTCAATTCAAGATTGAAGATCTTCCCTGGGAAGCTGAGGTCTAGATGGACTGGTCCATACACCATCACCAAAGTATCACCTCATGGCTATGTTGAATTACTTGATGAAGCCTCAAAGCAAACCTTCACAGCTAATGGACATAGGGTGAAGCACTATTTTGGTGGCCCTTGGAGCAAGGAAGAGAGTGTGCAACTCTTAACATGAGCAAAGAAGCTGCAATGTCGAGCTAAGGACAATAAACAAAGCGCTTCATGGGAGGCAACCCATGCACAGGGAGTCTTTTATTTTCATGTTTTAGTAACCAATGATGATCAAGTAGACTAGTACATGGTGTATGCAAGGCACTAAGTTTGGTGTGGCCAATCTTGAAGTAATGGCAAATGTGTGTTCTACAACACTTAGCCACAAACTAAGTTTGGTGTCCATACATACACGAAAATGCTAGGCTATGAAAGTATTGTCATCTACTTTAGTTATAAAATAAAATAAAAAAAAAAACGTGAAATAGCATCTAATGTATGTAAATTACTAAGTTTGAGGTGGCTATCTTTGGAATTAATTCCATAGAACATTTAGTCACAAACTAAGTTTGGTGTCTTTACTTGCATTATTAATGCTAAAAAAATAGATTAGGGAATCTAATTTAGTCAATTTTGCATAGGAACATCATCATAAGTTGTTAGCCATTAATGTCACTTTAAGAATCTCAAGCCTTTGGCATTTTGTTGCAGGAAAGAAAGGAAGAAATGATGGGGAATCTTGGAAGCATATAATGAAAGAAAGAAAGAAATGATGGGGAATCTTGGTGAGTGAGGTCACGGATACACAAGGAAGGGAAGTCACATGAGTTTTGAACTTTGTGCATGGGGAAAAACAAATCAACATGCATTGGGCACAAGGAAGCATGCCATGACCGAGCCTTAAATGCCTTCCCACCAACTTTCACTTTAAATACTTCAACCATATTCATCAAACCTCATTCTTCATCACTCATTCTTCTACCCCCATAACCTCATTTCATCACCCGAATTCACACCACACCCCTATCTCACTCCATGTGTCATATATTCTTGCCTTAGGCCTAATCTTTACCCAACAAAACGCTTGAAGCATCACATCTCTCACATAACCGAAACACTCAACCTCCTTCACCATCATTTTCTACCTTCTCTAAGTCACCGTGCTCATCTCATATCTCTCTCATTCATAACTATTTTCTTTATGCTTGAGGACAAGCATTGATCTAAGTTTGGTGTGGAAGATTCAACCTTGCAAGTGAATCTCAATGGCCTCATCATCAAGGGATAGGAGAGAAGATGAATTTGATGAAAGAAGATTCAAATCCAAACACAATGAGCGGATCTTTAGTTGGATGTCAAGCAAAGATGTTGTTCCAGAGCTACCATTCAAGCTTAAAAAAGATGAATACCCTGAAATACAAAAAATAATCAGAAAAAGGGGATGGGAGCTCCTCTGTGACCAACCTCAAGAAGTGAGCATGCTTCTCATCCATGAATTCTACACTAATGTGATAAGAGAATATGATGATGAAGAACCTTACATGAGTTATGTAAGAGGTGTGACTGTTGATTGTAGCCCAGACACCATCAACAGGGTGCTAAAGGTCAAGGCAAAACAGTTCAAACGACCCAGCTATGAAGAAAGGGTTGAAAATGACCCAAGATATGTGGATGTGGTGAGTGACTTATGCAGAATAGGCACGGATTGGGTGTTGGATTCACATGGACAACCACTCAAACTTCGGAGAGGTGATCTCATACCTCAAGCAAAAGGATGGCATGACATAGTGAGGAGGTCATTGATCTCCACTTCAAATAATTCTGAGGTAACAGTGAATAGAGCAATAATGATCCATTGCATAATGAAAGGAGGGGAAATCAATGTTGGAGACATTATAGCCAAGAACATCATTGACATAGCTCAAAAGGTCAAACAGGATAGTTGGCTAGGATATCCTAGTACCATTCTGCGCCTATGTGAAGAAGCTGGAGTACCTCTGGGAGAATTTGAAGAAACTGATGTGGTCTCTGTTGGGAAACCTCTTACCAAAGAAAGGTTGGAGTTCATCACCACAACCCAATTGGAAAGGCAACCTTTAGCAAGAAGGAAGAAAAGGAAAGAAGTAAGACAAGAGGAGGAGCCTCAAGAAATGGAAGAACCCCACACTTTAAACATGAACCAACTCCAAGCCGCCTTGGAAGGGATTTCTGGGCAATATTCACAAATCCAAAGAAGCCAAGAGGAACAAGCACAACAACAAAGGGACCTTTGGCAATTGATGGATCAACAAAGAGGGGTTCAAGTTCAATGGATGAACCAACAAAATGAGTACCAAGCACACATGATGGAACTACAACAAGAACAATATGCCAAGATGCAGGAAGCCATCAACAATTCAACTATGGAACATGAAAAAGCCATGGAGAAAGTGATACAAGAACAAGCTCAACTAAGGATAGAGCAAGCTCAGCAAAGAGAACTTCTCCATAGGTTGGATGCTAGACATGAAACACTCTACAGAGATTTCAATGAAAACAGAATGTTCAGGGAAGCCAGGCATAAGGACAGACTTGACTATGATATATGCACCCAAGAAAAGCTCAGTTACCTCTGTTCCACACCCCCATTACTCAACCCACAAATTAAAACCTTCAATGAAGCTCGCAAGATATTTGAAGAGCAGGAACTAGCAAGGGTGAGATTCAATCAACAGAGGCTACAGGAGACAATGATAAGCTCAGGAATTTGGCAAAAAGAAGATCCAAAGGGGAATTCAACAACAAAGCAACAAGGAGAGCTAAGAAGTAAAAAGAAAGAAGATCCAAAGGGGGATTCAACAACAAAGCAACAAGGAGAGCTAAGAAGTAAAAAGAAACAAGATCCAAAGGGCAAAGGAAAGCAAGGAGAATCAAGCAAAGGAAAAGGGACATGAAGACTAAAGATGGTGAAGTTCCTTGACTAAAGGTGGTGAAGTTCCTTTGTTTTTCTTTATGTTTCTTTATGTTCTATTAAATAAAGAAGATGTATGTCTGAAATATGGTATACCTTCTAGGATGCATTTTCTTTTTGAAGCATTGTCTTTTATGTTGCCCATTCCATGCATCACCACTCACAGATTTGGAATGGTTGCTTGTCTTTAGTACTTTTACTTGTCATTGGAATAAAAGATGTAGTTTGAGCAAGAACAGAGAGAAATCTAGCTTAAGAAGGATCATGTTGTCCCATAAGAAAAGTGCTAGTATATTTATTGTGAGAGAATCAAGGTTCAATGAACTCAAAAGAATGCTTGCCTATACAAGACTAGTTTGGTTAAGGATCACAAAGGCTTTAACAGTAAAAGCACAAATAACCTTGACAATAAAGAAAATAGAGTACAAAGAATGAAAGGCTAGGCATCAATGACAAAATTTGGATATGTGTCTGTGGTGATTGATGTTAAGAGACATACTTGGGCTAGTAAATCCGAGGGGTGCTTCATCACCCGGTAACTTGAGTTAACTAACTCGGGATTATCGATTGAAAACCCACAATCAAGAGTAGCTCTATAACAGAACATTTAGCAACCCAAAGAGGTGCTGGACACCACTATCCAAACAAAATTTCAATGTTATATGCCTGTGATTGAATGTGTTAAGGAAAGAGGCTTGAGTGAGTAAATCTTTAAGAGTGTCTCAACACTTAACAACTTGAACCAACTGGTTTGGGATTGTTGATTGAAAGCTTATGCTAAAGAGCCGCCTTAAGACAAGATTTCAAGCTCAATTGAAATGAAAAAAAGGGGAATATAAAAAAAAGAAGAGAAGCATCAAGGAAAGAATGGTTCAAGGGTCATGTGCTAAGGTATGAAAGAATGTCTAGTGAAGTTAACCAATTTAGTAGTGGAGCAAGCATTTTAATTGAAAAAGTTGAATAGTTGTGTTCAATTACAATAAATTAATGACCACACATAAGTGAGGATGACATGCTCAATGAAAAATTACTCTCTGGAAGAACATTCAAGTCCTACATCCTAAATTCTTGTGACAAAGTCCTTTATATTTTGCTTGAGGACAAGCAATATTTATGTTTGGTGTTGTGATGCAAGTGCATATTTGCTTTATTAGTTAGTTAGTTTAGTTAGTTTTAGCTTAATTTCACTCATTTTCTCTAAATAAACAAGTCCTTTTATGAGTTTTGTTTCCATGCATGAGAATACCAAGGAATATGTTGATTCTAGCCAAGTTCATGCAAATGATTTAAGGAATGCATATATGAATGAGTATGAATGAATCTCATAAAATTTATTGCATGAATTGGCAAGACTTTGAAGCTATTTCCCTTGTTGATGATAGGTGATGAAACAAGGAAGCATGGAAGCAAGAATGATGCAAGCTGGGCAAGAAGTTGGCGTTGCCAACTTGGATATAAGGGGCGTTGTTCTTGGCAACGCCAGGAAGAGGAGTTGGCGTTGCCAACTTGGAGGATGAAGGGCGTTTTCATGGACAACGCCAGGCAACCAAGGAGCAAAGTTGGCGTTGCCAACTTGAGGAGGGCGTTGCCAACGCCCCACACAAGGAACTTGGCCCTGGAAAAGGAGCTGGCGTTGCCAACTCTAGAACCACGTTGCCAACGCCACACACACAAGCAAGCTTGGCCCTGGAGGAAAATGAGATGCACGTTGCCAACTCCAAGTTATGAAGGCGTGTTCCTTGGCAACGTAGCAAGCACAAGAATGAAGCCTTGAAGTGGAGCTCGAGGGCGTTGCCAACGCCAAGAACTATGGGCGTTATTCAAGGCAACGCCAAGCAACTTTGGCACCATAGGAAACAAGTTCGAGGGCGTTGCCAACGCCACTATCATTGGCGTTATCCTTGGCAACGCCAGAAATGGGTGCTTGGCTAGGCACCAAGTCTTGGCACCAACCAGGTTGCCAACGCCCAATGGCCGCACCAACCAGGTTGCCAACGCCCAGATGCCGCACCAACCACGTTGCCAACGCCCATGTGCCGCACCAATCAAGTTGCCAACGCCCATTGGCCTTGCCATGCACGTTGCTAACGCCCAATGGCCTTGCCATGCACGTTGCCAACGCCAGGAAGCAAACATGGAGCCTTGAGAAAGGCTCGAGCACGTTGCCAACGTGCTGAAGGGAAGGAGTGTTTGGCAACAACGCCAGAATGGTGAAGAAATTGTGGTGCACGTTGCCAACTTGGAAATGTATAGGCGTTATCCACAACAACTCCAACAAGGCAGCCTGACCATGTCCTCTTCAATGGAAGATATCTTGAGCTACAGAGATCCAAATTGAGTGCTTCTAGTTGCATTGGAAAGCTGACATTCAGAGCTTTCCAACCATATATAATAGTCTATAGTGGAGCACAAAATTGAAGCCAAACCAGAGTCATCTTTAGGCCCTAAAAACAAGAACATGAAGTGAAATTCAAGAAGGCTAGAGATTAGCCTTGGAGTGTGGCTCGAGCACGTTGCCAACGTGCTAGATAAGGGGCGTGTTTTGCAACAACGCCAGCCCCAAGTCCCTGCCTTGGGAGGCTAGGCACGAGCACGTTGCCAACTTGGGGGTGAAGGTGCGTTTTTGGCAACAACTTGGCAGCTTGACCTTACCTTCTTTGAGGAAGCATAACTTGAGCTAGGAAAGTCCAAATGAGGTGATTCCAGTGGCATTGAAAAATAGACATCAAGAGCTTTCCAATGATGTATAATAGTCCATATTGAGGCAGAAGGTTGACACTCAAATTCTGGGCTACATTTAGCATGAAAGTAGAGCCAAGAAGAGGAAGAGCAAGTTGTTTGCAACAACTTGGGCTAGCAACGCCCAAGTCTCAAACTCACTTCCAGGAAATTGGCATGCACGTTGCCAACGTGCACTAAGGCCTGAGTTATTGCCAATAACGCCCCTCAATGGGCCAGAATTGGTGCCAACTTGCTTTGCTTCCCCTATTCATCACAAAGGCCAACAACTTCTTCAATTGAGCCAAGAATTCAACAAAGAGAAGCCCATATTGCTAAACCAATTCAAGATCTTTGAAAGAGTTTTAGGAGTAGTATAAATAGAAGAGATTGATGTACTTGTAGGGGACTTTTTTACACTTTTACTTTACTTTTTGACACTTAGATATTTTTACACTTTTTAGCAATTGTATTGGAAAACTCTTTTGGTACTTCCGAGAGGAGACCCAGAGAGCTAATTTTGGTTCATCTTGGAACTTCTCTTCTTCATTTTCTTTAAGCTTTAAGCATTTTTCTTCTTCTTCATCATCTTTCTTTACATTTAGTTTAATTTTTGCTAATGGCATTTGTTGTTGAAATTGGAGCAATGACTCACTAAACCCCACTTTCATTAGGGGGAGGAGCTCTGTTGGTTGGAATGAATTGGTGAACCCATCTTCTCTTTCTCAATTTTAGTGGTTGATTTAAAGAGGGAACTCTTGTTCTTCAAAGATTCAACCACCATCGAGAGAGGGGTTAATCTATATGAATTATGTGGTGAATTTGATAAATGAGCCACATAATTCAGTTTAGAGTTCATCCTCTCATGATTTCCTCAATCAATATACTTTGGTTAGTATGTGAGATGTAACTCTCCTTGGTTGAGATTTTGGGAATTGTGTGGCTGGATTAAAATTGATCTTCATCTCTTCTCATGAACAATTAGATCACGAGAGTGGCAATTGGTTATGTTGAGAGAGATTGAATCACCAAGAGATTGGGATTCAATCACCCATTTGCCATGGATCTATACCCATGATTGAGGAAGGTTTGACTAACATCAATTCATAAAAACTAACATCTCTGATCCCTAATGATCTTCTCCATCATCAATTCTTATTTCTTTTACTCCTAGTTGTTTGATTACCCATAACCCAATTCCCTTTTACATTCTGTCAATTTATTATTCTTATCATCTACATTTTGTTCTTTCAATTCTTGCCATTTATTCTTATGTTCTTTAAGTTTCTGCACTCTTTAATCCCTTGCCATTTACCTTTGATGTTATTCAAGTTTCTTGCAATTTAAGTTTCAGTTATTTACTTCCATTTTATTTCTATATTCTTGATCTTAATTGCCATTTAAATTCCTGTAATTATGTTCAAAAGTCATATTGCTCATAAAATCAAAATCATGTTCGCTTGACTAAACTTACCATTTAACTAAAGTTGCTTAATCTTCCAATCCTCGTGGGATCGACCTCACTCTTAGTGAGTCTTACTACTTGATACGATCCGGTATACTTGCCGGTAATTACGTGAATCTTAATTTTTACGTATCAGTTGGTTAGTTAAAAAGGTAACCACATAATCAAAAGAAATAGCATGTTCCTCAATAAAGTGGCCTAGGTTGCATGTAAAGATAGCAAAGCTTAAGGTGCAAGCAACCTTAGGTAACCACAAAAGTGAATTGAGTATTTGAGATATTGGATATTGAAATTGTGCAAGTGAAAGCGCAAAATTAATACAAAATGGCACAATGAACAATAACCAATTTAATGATGAAAAGAGACTACTTATTCACACTTAGGAATAATGAAATAATCACATGTATAAGGTACTTGATACAAAAAGTGACAAGTCTTGATAGGAATCAAGTCAAGTTGACTCAAAAAAATGCAAAGTATTAACAAGGAACAAATACCTTATTATGTGATTATATTCACTTAAGAACCATGATGAATAAGTAGTTCAACTCAATTCACTAAATTCATTATGCACTTATAAAAATTTCACCTAATACGCAACATGTAAATGTGCAAATCTAATTAGGTGCTAGTAATGTAAGGCAAAGTATAAGTGCATTCATGAGATTCGATCAAGAAGCAACCCAATCAACAATAAGCAAACACTTGAAACTTATTTAATTAACAAATAACTAAACAAAACTAATATAATTACTAAGTTAGAAATGAAATGCAAACAAAATAAAGTAAAGCAAGTAGAGAAGAGGGTAAAAGCAAGAGAAGAGAGAGGTGGAAGAAAGAATAAGAGAAGAAGTAGAGTGAAGAGACGAAAAGAAGTGTAGAGGTGAGAAAATAGGGGCATGCGTACGCACAATAGGTGAAACAGGGGAGGGTGTGCAAGCACAAACTATATGCGAGTGCTCCGGGCAGAAAAGGAATTAAAAGGTGTGCGTATGCACAATCGTGTGTGCACGCATAGAGGATAAAGAAATGGAGGGTGAGCGGACGCACAAGTGTGTGTGAGCGCTCTGAACAGAGAGTGCATCAAGAAGTGTGCATACGCACTCGCGTGTGCGCATGCACAAAAGGCAGTTTTTTTTTTACAAGAAAAAATATGAAATGTCAAAATTGCCAGCTATCTCTCCGTCTGTGCGTACGCACACAGGTCCGTACGCATATACAGAGGAAAAAGGAGGGAGGTTGCGGATGCACAAGGCGTGTTAACGCTCTCAACAAAGGGTGCCTAAGCTGGTGTGGGCGCACCCAGGTGGGTGCGTGCGCACAGAACGTGCACAGAACACAGGTGAGAAGCTTTAACAATGCTTGGGTCTCCAAACTCTCCATTGATTGCACCAAGCTTGGATGGAGTGTCCCATAAGCTATGAGCTCCCAACAAGAAAAAAAAAGCAGCAAAACATATTCACAAATAGCAAACAAAAAGTAAGATATTCACATACTAACATATTCACAATAGCTAAAAATAAGCAAGCAACATATGCACAATTGAACAAAAATTAAGCTATTCACAATATTCACATATTCACAATAGCTAACAATATACACCATTACAACTCCCCGGCAACAGCGCCAAATTTGACAATGACCAAGAGCATGGGTTTAGATTTTTGTACTAAAAATAGGATTGACGTTGCAAGTATAGTCTAAACCCAACAATTGATCATCAATCAAACCAAATATAAACCGAGAGTATTTAGACTCCCGGGTCATCTTCCCTAGGAGTTGCAATTAAGTGTCAATTATTGGCTATGGGAGGAAATGGAGGTTGGATGATGGCAATCGGCAAGAAATGTAAATGACAAGAAATTAAATGAGCATGCAAGGAATTAAAAGAAAACAATTAAAAGCAATGAAAATGGATATTAAATACTAAAAATGACTCTTGGTGAGAATTGGGGAATTTAGGATTCCTATCCAAGTTATGGACCGCAAACATGGCAAATGTGTGTAATCAATCCCAATTAGTCAATCCTACTTGAGAATTAGTCAAAAAGTCAAAATTGATTCCAATCCCTATGTCCCAAGTCAACACTAGTGGGTCACCTAGAGTCAAGGGAAATCAAACCAATTAACAATCCTCACATAATGCGGAATGGACATCCACAACTCAATTCCACCCAAACAACCAATCTCTCAACCAAGAGTGTGAAAACTAAACATGCAAGAAATAAATGTCAAAGCAAGGAAAATTAAAATGCAAGAAACCTCTTAGCAAGTAATTGAGAGCACAAACACATGATGATTATGAAGAGTTAATCCTACTTAGTCAATCCTACATCGAGGATAAGTCAAATAGGCATAGTAGATTTCGATCCATAAGTCCTATGTCAACACTACGGGTCACACAGAGTCAATGGAAACCAAATCAACTAACAACTCTAATATATCAAACAAGAATGGACATCAATGACTCAAGGATCACCAAAGTCATCAATTTTAAGCCAAGAGTGGAGAAAAACTAAGTGAAACCTAAGCCAAGCATTTTATCAAACACTTGGTGTGTATGAAAATAAAATAATATTAAATTGCATTAAAAATAAAAGCTAACTACCAAAAGCAAGAAAATCATAATAACAACTAAAGAAAGCAATACTGACAAGGAAACATAAATTGCATTAATGGAAAATTAAGATAACAAAGTGTCATAAACATAAAAGAACAAGAGAAATAAAATAGCAAGAAGAAGGAAAGAACAAAGATGCAATAACAATAAATGACAAGGAAAAGTAAATGAAGACAATAATTAAAAGTAGAAATTACAAGAAATTAAACTAAGAAACCTAGGTTCTAGAGAGAAAGAGGAGCTTCTCTCTCTAGAAAATGAGCTACATGATGCTAAACTAACCCTAATTGCTCCCCCCTTTCACACGGAAAGAAGGTCTCTTTGATATAGCACTCAATCAGCCTCAGAAGATACAAAACTGGGCTCTGGAAGCCCAAAAATCTCCCCCTCCGGATTGCAATAAATGAGTCACGCGCTGGGACGCGTGCATACGCACAGGTGTGTGCGTATGCACACATGGGTGTGTGGTTCCTGTGCGTACGCCCAGTAGGTTGTGCGTACGCACACGCCAATGTGTGCTTCTCCTTTGATTTCTTCATGTTTTCTCCCAATTCCATGCTTACCTTCTACTCTTATCAAGCCATTCCAACTTATTACACCTGAAATCACTCATCAAAACCATCAAGGCATCGAATGGGATAAAAGTGGGAAAAATTAATCAAATTAAGCACAAAATAGCATGTTTTCATAATTAGGCTCAATTTAGGGAGAGAACACAAAAGTATGCTATTTTGGTGCTTAAGTGTAGGTTTATGTGATGAAATCCACTCAAATCCCCAGCCAGTGGTGTCAAGAGTTCTTAAGCACACTCTTTTGCTTTGGATTAAGACTTTAACTGCTCACTCTCAAGCTTTTCACTTGACACCTTCACACCACAAGCATATAGTTAGGGGAATCAGCTCTTTTGAACTTTTAGGCCAAGATTTTGTTTCTTTTAGGCCCTACTAACCATTGATGCTCAAAGCCTTGGATCCTTTCTCTTTCTTTTTCTTTCTTTTTGCTGGTTTTTCTTGCTTCAAGAATCAGCTTTTGGATTTTTCAGATTACCAATAATACTTCTCTTTTTTTTCCATTATTCTTTCAAGAGCCAACATTCTTAACTCCAACATCTAACATTCACTGTTCATTCATGCATTCAGAAAGTAAAAGCAATGCCACCACATCAAAATAATTGAACTATTCTTATGATATAACTCGAAATTCAAGTATCTCCCTATTCTTTTTCATATAAAATTTTCTTTCAAGCAAGGTGAGAGATGCATGGAATATTTCTTAGCATTAAGACATAAATAAAGATGATAATGCACTAGAAACAGGAAATAAAACAAAATACATGAAAAACAAAATATTTTTGGAAAGTCCTACATGTTAGCTTTCCATAACCATTGAGAGCGCACCATTTGGACTCCTGTAGCTCCAGAAATGCTCCTTCGAGTGCATGGTGGTCAAAATCTGACAGCATCTGCAGTCCTTTCTCTGTCTCTGAATTAGACTTTTCCAAAGCTCCTCAATCTCAGCCAGAATTTACGTGAAATCATCATAAAATATAATAACTCAAAGTAGAATCCAAAAAAGTGAAATTTTCACTAAAATCTATGAAAATATAATAAAACATAAACAAACCATAATAAAATCTATATGAAAATGATGCCAAAAAACGTATAAAATATCTGTTCACCAATGTCCAAAAACATATATACCTAGAAGCCCGATGAAGGAATCAAGCACAAAGTCGCGTAAAGCAGAATTATAAAATACGAAGCGTCCACACACGATAACTAAACGGGTAGGTACGGACAGAACTATATATATATATATATATATATATATATATATTTATATATAAAACCTTGTAGCTAGCTCCAAGATACACAAGGTAATAATTTAAGTAAATATATATATATATATATATATATATATATATATATATATATATATATATATATAATATATAAGTGTGAAATACCAAAAAGAGGACTAGTCACAACTTGTGAAGTTTAAGCCGGCTAGTGAAACTGAATACAATAGAGTTTTGAAGTTTAAAACAACTTATACAACTTATCTCTCAAATCATGCGTCTAAGGCCATAAAGTCTAAAACAGAAAAGTGTTACAACAAAATAATCAAAAATACCAAAAAGATAACAAAAGATCCTCCCCTCTGTCACCATCTCGCAACTCACTGAGGTGGGTTACGACCTGCATCTGACAAGCAACAACAATATATGGTATGAGAACTCGAGGTTCTCAGTATGGTAATGGTGCACAATATATAAGATGTATGGTTTTGGGACGCCAAAGGCAATCCTAGAACTTCACACCGATACAGATATTCAAGCTTAAATAAGGTATTCTATCTTATGGGATTTCTAACTAACATAGTATTGCTGTGCCACAGCCTTTGCCAGCCTAACCTCCATCCGATCCCATCGCCCCCGCCTACGAAGCCTCGTCAATCGCAGTAGAAAACACAAGTAATGCAAACAAGTAAAGCATAAGTAAAGTACATGTACAGCAAATAGAATAATTAGCAAGTAAACATGTGATTCATTTAGGCATAACAGAAATTAAGAAAAGCACACAAATAGGTAAAAGATGCATATGATGAATGCCTTTCCTATTGGCTCGTGATATCACTTGTTGGTCTATAAATGCCAACCCGACACATCCTTTCAAATGAATCATTTCTGCAACACCAGGGATATAGTGCCCTACCTATTCTATTGACCCACGGATATAATGCCGGGCACACTCGCATGCGTAGCCCAAGGATATAGTGCCTGGCATACTCTTGCAGCAGAAAAGGTTATTAAACATAATTTAATCCCAGGGATATAGTGCCCTGCACACTATCGTACTTAACCCTAGGATATAGCACCTGGCACACTCTCAACATTCAACAAGATCATCATTCCTTTTTGAGTCGTCAACTCATCATAACCATCATCAATCTCAATTTTCTCAAATTTACCATCAGCTATCATCACCTCTCAACTCCTTCTAGTCATCCCAGATATAGTATTTTTCCCGCACACCCACAACTTCAGAAACCGAATTCTCTGTCTTCTAAATCTATAACCAAAAATACACCTTTTTAATTCACTTAATGTGTCCTCCCTTGATTCAAAGTCTAAAAACTAACAAAAATATTTTAAACAAGTGTTACAAAAATTTGCAAGCTTGCCGGGAAGGTAAAACTGTTGAAAACAAGGTTTTCTTAAAAATGGGGCATGATGACAAGTCATCATATACCCATTTTTCAAGCTAATTTCACTTGTTTTATTAGTCTTTATGCACTTTCTTGCATCCTAAGTAAGTGATTTGGAATGAAAATGCATAACTTCTTTAAATCAAGCAACTACCATTAAATTGATGCTAACTCATGAAGTTTAAGCTAAATTTAATTGATTTTTAATTGATTTATAAGCCTTGTGAATTTAGTGATACTTTGATTGGTTGTTTTGATTATTTGAAGGTGACGAAAAGAAGAAAAGAGGAAGCGTGGCTTAAGAAAGCGTGGCCCAAGAGATGAGAAGTGTGGCGCATAGAAGGAGGAAGCAAACATTGCCCTCCACAAGGGCACACTGCCCTCCAGGAGGGCAACATAATGAAACAAGCTTTGAGAAGCAACACTGCCCTGCCCACAACAAGGGCAGAGCACAATTTGATGCCAAGGACCAAAGGGAACAAAAACTCTGCCCTGCCCTCCTCAAGAGCAATATCAGGCTCATCAAAGGAATAAATTCAAGGAAAAAGCTTACCAATGCTTGCCACAAGGATCGAACACGGCACCATGAGGAAGCAAGGAACTAGGCCTTAATTTGGTGCCAAGAAATCCAAGGAAAAGAAGTAGCGTGTGCATCCACCGAGTTTCGAACGCGGAGCTTCACTTTTGGAAACATTGCCCTGCCTTCCGCAAGGGCAGGGCAGCATTTTGTGGTGCACAGCCAGCGCACCAGATTGGCACGCACCAAGGGAGTCTCGGCAGCAACAGCACGCACGGGCAGCTGAATCTGGCGCACCAAAAAACTCTGTCTTGCCCTCCACAAGGGCAGGGCAGCATCCTGCAGCACCACACGCACCAACCAACACGCACCAAAGGCCGCACGCACCATTTCCTGCCCTGCCCTCCACAAGGGCAGGGCAGCCTCCTGGAAGCAATTTTACATGGGCTGAAAATTGAATCAAAAATCCAATTTAATTCATTTCTTCACCAAATCAAAAGACCATCCAAATCCCAAGATCCAAGAATAGAAAGTGTATAAATAGGTGATAGTTTGATGTAATTAGGACTTTTCTTTTGAGCTTTGAACTTTTACTTTATTTTGAAACTTTTGAACCTTCTTTTGAGTTTTGAATTCTGAGACTTCATTGGGAGCTAGGCACTAAAATTTCAGAGAATTGGGGAGGAGAATTGATCTCTCTTCTTCCTCGTTCTTGCTTGAGTACTTTTTACTTTTCTTGTTTGAGTCTTGGGTGTGAAGAATTGAGGAAATTCTGTCTCAATCTCCATTCAAGATCTCTTTAATTTTTCTTCTGCATAATCGAGTTCAATTTCATTTCCTTTATTGCTTCTTCTTTAATTTCTTGTTAATTGCTTTGTGAACTTAGATCTGGGAAGGCAATTGAGATCTAGACTCTGTTGTCTAGTCTCTGGAGTCCTGAGATCCCATTTTCCTTTTGGGTTCTTCTATGAATCCCTGCTGCAATTTAATTTCCATTTCTGTTTGAGATCTAGTCTATTTCAATTCATCTCTTGTTTAGTTAATTGTTGCAATTTAATTTTCCTCATTTGAATTCTGAAATCCCAATCCTCAAATCCTTTTTTCATTCAAGCAATTTATATTTCTTGCACTTTAAGTTACTGCAATTTACATTTCTTGCACTTTAAGTTTCAGTCATTTAATTTCTTGTTCTTTAAGATTCAGTATCTTTTACTTTCCTGCTCTTTAATTTACTGCAATTCTCCCCTCTCCCTTTACATTCCAAGCAATTTAGTTTCTGTTAATGATAAACCACTCAACCAATACTTGATTCGCTTGACTAAATCAACCACTAAACTAAAATTGCTCAATCCTTCAATCCCTGTGGGATCGACCTCACTCCCGTGAGTTTTATTACTTGATGCGACCCGGTACACTTGCCGGTGAGTTTTGTGTTGGATCATTTTCCACACATCAGGGCAGTGTGCGTACGCACTACCGAAAGAGTTTTTTCAGTATGTGCGTACGCATGATGTTGTGTGTACGCACAACTTGCAAATTTCAGAGAGAGTGTGGGTGCACTAGAGTGTGCGACCACGCTTAACAATAGGCATATCCCTGTGTGTGCGTACGCACAAGTCTGTGCGTACGCACGTTTTCTAAAAACCACATGGTGTCCGTCCGCATAAAGGTGTGTATACGCACAAGTCAAAATATGGCCCCTGCACAAAGCAAGCGGACAACAGTGTGCGTGCACACACAAACCAAAACCCACAATTTCTGCAACATCACAGAAATCAGATTTTTGACACCAACTTCCAACGATCATATCTTTTTCTACAAAATTCGAATTTCCACAAAAAATATACAGTTTTAAAGTTCTTCGAATTATACCAGTGCACTTGCTGGTTCAGTTATACGAAGTGTGGAGATTCGTGCTACCAAGTTTTTGGCGCCGTTGCCGGGGATTGTTCGAGTTTGGACAACTGACGGATTATTTTATTACTTAGATTAGGTATTGTCTTTAATTTTGTTAGTTTCTTTTTATTTTCTTCTTCTTTTTCGAAAAAATTCAAAAAATTTCAAAAACCCTTTCTTTTCTTTATTTAATCTTTCTTTTTGGTTTAAGTCTTATGTTTGTGTTCTTGGTTGAATTTTTGAATTTCTTTGAGTCCTTTTCTCAAAATTTTCAAAATTGGTGTCTTTTGTTTTAGTCTTGAGTCAATCTTTAAGTTTGGTGTCTCCTTGTGTCTTTTCTTTTAAGTTTTCCAAAAATTGTGTCCTTAGTTTTTAAAATTTTTAAGTTTGGTGTCTTTTGCATATTCTTGTTTTCATTGTATTTAGAGTTTTATTCTTGGTGTTCTTCTTGTTCTTCAAAGTGTTCTTATTTTTCTTTTTGTTTTGATCTTAAAAATTTTAAGCTTGGTGTCTTTTTGTTGTTTGTCTTCAAATTTTCGAAAACTTAGGATCCTAAATCTAAAAATTTTAAGTTTAGTGTCTTTTTGTTGTTTTTCTCTTTCTTCATTAAATTCAAAAAATAAAAAATATCTTTTCTATCTTTATTTTAATTAATTTTCAAAAAGTTTTAAATAAAAATTCAGATTCTAATTTCAAAATCATTATCTTATCTTATCTTAGTTTTAAATTTCAAATTTCAAATCTCAAAACCAAATCTTATTCAAAATCTTATCTTTTCTTATTTCAAAATTAAAAATTTAAAATTCAATTTCAAAATTCAAAATTTCAAATTTCAAATTCAAATCTTTTTCAAAATTCAAATTCAATTTTCAAAATTTAAATTTCAAAATTCAAATTTTAAAATCAAATCTTTTTCAAAATCCAATTTCAAATCTTATCTTTTTCAAATCTTTTCAAATTCTTATCTTATCTTTTCAAAATTCAAATTTTAAAATCAAATCTTTTTCAAATCTTTCTAGTTTCTTATCTTTTCTAATTTCAAATTTTAAATTCAAATCTTTTCCAATCTTCTATCTTATCTTGTTTTCAAATCTTTTCTTAACTAGTTACTTATTTTCTCTCTCTTCTTTTTCAAAACTTCTTAACTAATTCTTCTCTCTCCTATTTTCGAAAACTCTGTTCTATCTCTCTCTTCTATTTTCGACAAATTCATCATTTAATTTTCAAATCTTTTTAATTTATTAACTTTTATTTTTGAATTTCTTAAATAAATAAAACAAAAGCAAAAATATTTTAATTCTTGTTTCTCTTTCTACTTTTAAATATTCGAATTCTTCTTCTCCTTCTTCTATCTTCATTTTTCTTTCTCTTCTTTCTTCATATCTCATAGGGAGTCCTCTTTTCTTGAATATAGAGCTCCCATTCTCCTCTGTCCTTGGTTTATTCTTTTCTTGTTTATGACCAGGAACATGGATAAAGAACCTCTCTTTGATCTTGATCTTGAACCTGAAAGGACTTTAAGGAAGAGCTTACAACAAGTTAAAGCATAACACTCTAGAAGAGACCTTTCAGAAGATTATGAACAAGAAGCTGAAGACATGGCCGAACCTAATCAAGAGGGGATGCAAGAAAGGTTCTTAGTGACTTCACCATGCCTACCTCTGATTTTTATGGCAGATATATCTTTGTACCTGCCATTGGAGCTAACAACTTTGAGCTTAAGCCTCAATTAGCCTCTCTTATGCAACAGAATTGCAAGTTTCATAGACTTCCACTAGAAGATTCACATCAGTTCTTAGCTAAATTTTTGCAAATCTGTGACACTGTTAAGACCAATGGAGTGAGTCCTGAGGTCTACAAACTTATGCACATTCCCTTTGCTGTAAGGGACATAGCTAAGATATGGTTAGATTCTCAACCAAAAGAGAGTGTAGACTCTTGGGAAAAGCTAGTCAATGCTTTCCTAACTAAATTCTTTCCTCCTCAAAAGATGAGAAAAATCAGAGTGGAAGTTCAAACCTTCTGACAAAGAGAAGGTGAATCCCTCTATTAAGCTTGGGAAAGATACAAGCAACTAATCAAGAGCATCTCAGAATGGTCTATCATAGAAATTTTCTATGATGGTCTGTCTAAGATATCCAAAATATCATTGGACAGCTCTATAGGTGGATCACTCCACTTGAAGAAGACACCTGTAGAAGCAAGAGAACTTATTGAGATGGTTGTAAATAACCAATTCATATACACCTCTGAGAGAAATCCTATGAACAATGGGATCTCTCAAAAGAAAGGAGTTCTTGAAATTGATACTCTTAATGCCATATTGGCTCAGAACAAGATCTTGACCCAGCAAGTTAATATGATCTCTCAGCATTTGACTGGAATGCAAGCTGCAACTAGCAGCACTAAGAAGTTTCTTCTGAAGTAGAAGCTTATGATCTTGAGCAACCCACCATGGAGGAGGTGAATTACATGGGAGAACCTTATGAAAACACCTACAATCCATCATGGTGGAACCATCCTAACTTTTCATGGAAGGATTAACAAAAGCCTCAGCAAGGCTTCAATAATAATCAAGGTGGAAGGAACCAAAATAGGTTCAACAACAGACCACCATTCCTGTAAACCCTGTTAAATTAGTAAATTAGTCAACAAATTAATTTTTTAATAAAGAAAATTAGAAATGTGAATATAATATTAAATTAGGATAGAGCTCATCAAAACGAAAATTTTGACACTAATTTCAAGAAATTTGGCCCAAGATTTGACTGAACTGGCCGAACCAGTTGTACCGGATCCGAACCGGGCCTGCGGGCCCAACCGGCCCAGCACTTAAGTGAGCCAAAGCTCATTTTCTCCCCCAAATGCAACAGAAGCAGCGCTGAACGTATCAGGGGAGGAGAAGGGTACGAAACCCTTACCTTAATTTCAAAACACCGTAGCTTTCCAATCCAAGCTCCGGTCGCCGCACCGTTTGAGGCCACGCAACCACCGCATTGAGCTCTACGTTTCTACCACAACAATTTCATAGGTAACTTACTTTATTACTCTCAACCACTCCTTCCCCCCAATTTTTGAAAATTATGTAGCGGTGTTGAATTTCTTTGCCTTTTGATGTTTTATGATCTAATTAGCTTGAGGAAAACGTTCACTCTTGCTTATATGAAGCCTAGGTAAAGTGACGATACTATAATTCTATCTAAATATTCTGAATTTGTGCTTTGGGTACTAAATTCGGTGTATATGTGTTATGAATATGTATTAGGTTGTGAATAAATAATTGGAGCTTGAAATTGTGGATGTTGGAATTTGGTGGAGGTTGAGCACTAGTATTTTGTTGAGCTTTTGGGGCTGTGTTTGTTTAGGATGAATTGCCTTGATCACTACGTGGAAATCGGCCAAAGTATGGAAACTTGGGCTAGATGACCATAGGATTTATTGGAATGTATGTGTATATCATTGTTTAGTATCTTGTTGATAAGTATGTTTTGGTTGGTGCTATTGGTTAGTTGATGGTTTGGTGAATTGTTGATTAATTATTTGAGGACATAAGCATATAAGTTTAGGATTTGTAAGCTATGGCTTTTGTTGTTGGATTTGAGAAGTGTATGTGTAATTATTGTTGGTATCAGGTATGATTTTTTATGGTGGTTGTTGTGTTGATAAACAAGGACATATTATGTTAGCAAGTGTAGGTTTGGTGATTAATGGCATGGGGTTTGTTTTGAATGAGAATGAGGTTTTGAAATTTGCAAAATTTTAGTTTTGGGCCGAACTTCGGCGAGCTATAACTTGGTCTCCGGACACCCAAATGGTGTCAAACTTGCTTTGATAAAAAATTGGGTTTGTGAAGTTTGTGCCGTTCAAAGAATGGATGAAAAAATATTTAAAACGATTAAGTTATGATCGACGGAAGTTTTGGTTTGGAATAGGTAATTCTGCAGCTTTCTACTTAATCATAATTTTTTTTGGAAAACGTACCACGCGTACGCGTGGCATGGAATTTTTGGCTAACCTCCTTATATGCGCACGCGTAATGAGCCAACATGCATGTCCATGCGTACGCATGGCCCACGCATACGCGTGACATGAGGTACTCACCTATGTGTACGCATGATAAGGGGATTCATGCGCGAGCTGGCTTTTTACACTCCCACACGTATGCGTGGCCCCTATTCTAGCAAACATAGTTTTCTGAGTTTTAAACCCTATTTCAAACTTCTAAACCTCTTTTTTCATTCCTTTAGTCATAAATAATAATATTAAACCTGATAATCAGATGAAGTTAGGAAGTGGGGATAACTTGGAGGTAAAGTAAAGCTGAAAAAGTGATGAATTGAATATGAAATGCTATGAATGATTATGTATGTTATTTGGCTTACATAATCAAATGATCTGAGATACAAGATTCCCTGGGTAAGTACCGTGGCTTGCCACCACGTGTACCAGGTTGAAACTCGGTACTCTGTTGACCCTACGTTGTAAGGATGACCGGGCACGTATAAATTTCCCGGGAATGGTACCCCCATTGAGCAATTGATATTTATATAAAAGAAAAAGCTATGCATAGACACCTGGGGATACACGACGAGGGACAGTCCAAGGGTTTAGCGAACTGGACTTGTCAGGTTTGCTTGATAACCGACAGATGAGACTCATCAGCCATTGGACAGGGATGCATCAAATGCATTTTACTTTCATTACTTGTTTGTGCATTAATTGGGTGTCTAAGTGTACTTGCTATGTTAAATGTATACCTGTTACCTGCAGTACTTGTAACCTTCTTGTGATTGCTTTTATCTACTTATCTGTCTGTGATATGTTGTCAGAGATGGAGGTATTGAAGAAAGGCAGTAGGACTTAGATTCAAGATTAAGTTAGGTTAGGCTTAAGTCCTCCTAGAAAACCACCTTTTATGGTTTCTGCTTAATACTTTAAGCTTTATAATCTGAGTGTCGACGTTCTAGGATTGCCTCTGGCATTCTTATGACCTTATATCCTATATCTGCGACACCTTTACCTTGCTGAGAACCTCTGGTTCTCACCCCATACTATGTTGTTCTTTTTCAAATGCAGGTCGAGAGGCACCTCGTTAAGCGTCTGGACTTCTGAAGCGAAGTGGTTATCAGGTTACTTTTTGATTGTATAGTCGTGTATATATATGTACTTAGTTTTTTTTCTCTCCGCATGACTTGCTCCTTTTGACCCTCTTAAAGGGTTATGGAGAGGCAGGATTTTGTTTATGTAAATTTGGGTTTGGATATGAATATATATATGTATATATTCTCCAGCCAGCCTTGACTTCACGGGATGAGTTAGGAGCTTGTTATTTTGTATCTTTGGCCCTCTATTCCTAATTTTGTTATCTTATGCTTGATAGCTATAGCTTTCTTTGTACGCAAGTTAACTCATTTTCTGAACATTGCACTTTCATTCCGCAATTTTTATTTCATCTGTTCTTCAAGGCTCCTAGTTTATTATATTCTTTCTGCTATTATATGTACACTTTTTATTTTAGAGGTCGTAGTACCACATCACCTCTGTTTTACGGCCTAAGTGTAAAGCTGAGTGTGGTAGGGTGTTACAATTCCCATCCTCTCAGGAACATATGGAGACCCCTAAGCAGAGCCTTTCTGACTTAGTCACTCTGCTCTCCAACCTCTCTAAGACCACTCATAGTTTCATAACTGAAACAAGGTCCTCCATTAGAAATTTGGATGTACAAGTTGGTCAACTGAGCAAGAGAATCCCTAAGACTCCTCTTGACACTCTTCCTAGTAACACTGATGTGAACCCAAGAGAAGAGTGCAAGGCCATCACCACTGAGGCCGAGGCCGAATCTAGAGAGACTGGGAAGGCATTGAACGCTAGTGAGGAAGATCTCATCTGGGCATTCAACGCCCATCCTGGCAACAGAGCTGGCGTTGAACGCCAGAGAGGAAGCCCCCATTGGGCATTCAACACCCAAACAAATAGGGAAATTGGCGTTGAACGCCAGTAAGGACATCCTGCTGGGCGTTCAACGCCCAAAATGGTAAGGGAACTGGCGCTTAACGCCAGTAAGGGTATACAACATGGGCGTTCAATGCCTGAAGAGCCATCAGAGCTGGCATTGAATGTCATTAAAGGCACACCCTCTGAGTGTTCAATACCTACTCAAGAAATCCATATCCAAGAACTAAAAGAAGCCAATGCTCATATAGAGACCATAGAGGTTCCTTTGTATGCACTCCTACAGTGCATGAGTTCTGATGAACACTCATCGTCTGATTAGGATGAAGACAATAGAGAAGAGCAAGTTGCTTAGTACCTAGGAGCTCTTATGAAGTTGAATGCCAAGCTATTTGGTACAAAGCCTTTGGAGGAAGAACCTCCACTACTTTCCAAAGAACTCAATGCTTTGGTTCAGCAGAAGCTACCTCATAAGCTTCCAAATCCTGGACGCTTATTGATTTCTTGTACCATAGGCACCATGACCTTTGAGAAGGCTCTGTGTGACCTAGGTTCAAACATAACCTCATGCCACTCTCTGTAATGGAGAAGCTGGGAATCTTTGAGGTACAAGCTACACACATCTCACTAGAGATGGCAAACAAGTCAATGAAGAAGCCATATGGCTTAGTGGAGGATGTTTTGGTGAAGGTTGTAGACCACTACATCTCTATAAACTTCATAGTCTTGGATACTCGGGAAGATGAGGATGAATACATCATCCTTGGAAGACCTTTCCTAGCCACTGCTAATGCTATCATTGATGTAGCTAAGGGAGAACTGACTCTATAACTAAGGGAGGATCATATCTTATTCAAGATGCCTCATCTCAATTCTCCCTCTGAGAAAAGAGAGATAACTGTGCAACACTTAGTGTTCCAACCATCTCTTTCAGTGTAGAGCTTCACTAATCCCCCAAACATCAATTCTAAGTTTGGTGTTGGGAAGCCATTAACAAGCATTGAGAACAAAGGCACTAGGAAGAAAGTACCTAAATGCTGGAGGGATAAGAAAGTCCCCACTGAAGGCCTCTCACCTGGCATGAGAGTTGTCTTCACCAAGAAGCCAGTTATACCACATACAGTGAGTCGTATCCTATCTCTAAAGCATGTGGAGCTCATTCATGAGAAGACAAGAAGAAAGTCCACTGTAAGGGGTGAAATTCTGAGCCCATACTCACCTCCATAAGGAGCTAACCATCAAGCTAGTGATGTCAAAGAAGCGCTTGTTGGGAGGCAACCCAACCTTAATTAATTATTTATATTTCTTTTAATTCCTTTATTTTATTTTATTTTATTTTTCTTTAAAGCTTTTTTTAGGTTCATGATTATTTGCATTAATCAGAACAGATTCAACAATAAAAGCAGAACACTCTGGATGGAGTGTTGCTGGCATGGAACGCCAGCCAGGGAGCAGACCCTGGGCGTTCAACGCCAATACAGAGGGCAGGGAATCTGAATTCCATAGCCTCTCAGGACTAGTGGGTCCCACAGTATCTCTACCTACCCCACTTATTCTCTATCCTTTTCACACTTTTCCATACACTCTTCCCTATAAACCTTAGCCTAATCACATCCATATCACCTCCTCAAACTATCATAACTCCCAACAACCCCCCACCCAATTTGACATCAAATTTCCCACCCAATCACCTCACCCATGACCAAACCCAACCCTAGCCCACTCCTATAAATACCCTTCATTCTAACCCTTCATACACACACCTCTCATACCCTCTAAAGCCTCTTTGGCCGAAATCACTCTCTCCCTCTATCTTCTTCTATTTTTTTTCTTTTACTCCTTTCTTCTCTTTATTTTTGCTCGAGAATGACCAAAGAAGAGCAAAGCTTTTAAGTTTGGTGTGGGAAAATCGTTGCTTTTTTATTTCTATTACCACTTATGGCACCCAAGGTTGGAGGATCCTCTAAAAAGAGGAAAGGAAAGGCCATAGCCACCACCTCTGAATCTTAGGAGATGGAGAGATTCATCACCAAAGCCCACCAAGACCACTTCTATGAAGTAGTGGCAGAGAAGAAGGTTATTGACGATTGGCCTAGAGTGGGTTAGGGATTTTTTTCAAAATAAGATTGGTGTAGTCCCAACCCGACAATCGACCATCAATCAAAGTTTAATTTCAAAATGATAAAAACCGAGATTAATGAAACCTCGGGTTGTCTTCCCTTGGGATGCAATCGAAGTGTTACACTTTTGGTTGTGAGGGAAAAGGGGTTTTGAAATCATGAAATGAAAGATTAAATGAACTTAGAAATAAAAGAACTAAGAAATGATCAAAATTGGGAATTAATGCAATTAAAAGGGAAATAAGGCTAAAACTAGTGAAAATGCTAAGATATGTGTAAAATAGCTTTAACTTAGGAATGAGAATCCAAGGAGTCCTATCATCGTCATAACCACAACTATGATAATTATGATGAGTCAATCTCGCTTAGTTAACCCCTAACATCGAGGAGTAGGTCAAGCAAGCATAATTGACCTTGATCCACAAGTCCTAGCTAACTTACCAAATTAATTGGTAAAAAGCTAGCTTCAATGGACACAAGAGTTAACTAACTACCCAAGAATTACCACTAAATATTGGACATCATGACTCTAGTATCATAGGAACTCAAATCCTAAGCCAAGGTGTGAAAATCTACTCAAAATCTAGAGTTGGCATTTTCACAAACACCTTGTGGGCATAAAACCAAAACATGCAAAATTGCAAAGGAAAAAGGAAAACTATATCCAACTATTCACAATATTAACAATAGACAATCAAACAAGCATAAAGAAATCATAAAACATTAAATTCATCAATAAAAACTTCAAGATACTAAAATTGGAAATATTAACAAAGTAACGTGAACCAAGAGAAAATGAAAGTAAAGATAATGTAATTAAAGAGAAATTGAGAGTACTTACAATACAAAGCAAAATCCAAGATCAAAGCTTGCTATAAAATGCTACAATGGAAATTGACAAAACCCTAGGAGAGAATTTGCTATCTAAATTACTCCTACTCCAATAGATGCTTCCTAAAGCTAATGAAAACTTCCTAAAACCTAATGTAAGCTCATAAAACCTAATACTAACTAAGATATATTCATATATGTTGATATCCCCTTCATATAGCACTCCTATTCAGCTTCAAGCCTTCCAAAATTGGGCCAAAAGCCCCCCAAAAATTGCGAATCATGTGTTTCATTAATGAAACCACTGTAGGGACCTGTGCATACGCACACTTTGCTTAATGTTCACTTGTGCATATGCACACTAGCCGATTTCCTTCTTGTGCGCACGCACACTTGACTGTGTATGCTTCTCCTTGTATTCTTCATGTATTCTTCTCCCTTGTACATGCTTTCTTCCACTTTTTCCTAGCCATTCATACCTAATTGACTTGAAATCACTCACAAAATATATCACGGCATCGAATGGCATAAAAGTGAATTAAATTGCTCAATTTAAGCACAAAAATGCATGTTTTCACATTTATGTTCAAATAAGGGAGAAATAACAAAAGTATGCTATTTAAGTGAATAAGTGTGAGTTTATGTGATGAAATCTATCCAAATTAAGCCAAATATCTCATCAAATGTGAACTCATCAGTGATCCCTGAGGTCCCCTTCAGGCTCAAGAAGAATGAGTATCCGAAAATCCGAAGAGAGATCTGAAGAAGAGGTTGGGAAGTCCTGATAAACCCCATATTTAGGATTTATCTTGTATTGATTTTAGGAGATTTTAATACCTTTTACCTACATTTATTCAATGAAATAGCATGGTTTCATGATTGTCCCTTAATTTATGCTTAGATGTGAAAACATACTTTTTAGGCCTTTAACTTGATTATTTTAATTTCCCTTTGATTCCACTAGATGCCTTGATGTGTTTGTTAGTGATTTTAGATTGAAAAGGCTAGGAATGGATCAAATGAGTGAAGATGAAAGCATGCAAAGTGGAGAAGATAATGAAAATCCAAAGAATTGAACTCGCCCATGGACGCGCGCGCGCACCACGCACTTACGCGCACCTTGCGAAATGGCCCATGGACGCGTACGCATTCTGTGCGCGTACGCGTCGATGCTGATACTTGATTTTTAAGTGAATTTGCGCCCAGCAGATTCTCAGGAGTTGTGGGGCCCAATCCCAACCAACTTTAGCGCCAAAGATGCTATTTAAAGCCAAGGATTGAAGAGCAAAGAGACTTTTGATCATTTTTACACAGTAGGATTAGTTTAGAAGTAGTTTTAGAGAGAGAAGCTCTCACTTCTCTCTATAAATTAGGATTAGGATTAGGTTTAGTTCTTAGATCTAGGTTTTCATTCATGCTTTCCTCTTCTTCTCCTTCTCAATTCCTTGTTGTTGCCATCATCATTCTTCTATTCTTTTATTGTAATTTCCTTTATATTGTTCTTATACTTTGTTATAGATGTACTCTTGTCTCTTCTACTTTCTTTCCATTCAATTCAAGGTAATTCATAATAATTGTGTTTCTTTTGATTGTTGTTGTTAATTCATTGTAATTAGTTATTGTTAGATTTTGTTCTTGTTGTAGATTTACTATGCTTTCCTTTTATGCCTTCCAAGTGTTTGATAAAATGCTTTATTGGATTTTAGAGTAGAATTTTATGCTCTTGGCTTAGAAAGGTAACTTAGGAACTCTTCTAATTTTATGCTTGATTGGGAGCCATTGACTCTAGTTCTTACTAATTGAATTAGTGGAGAGTTAGGACTTATGTACTAGGATTGATATAGCTCATTTGACTTTCCTTTACTAGTTAGAGGATGACTTAATGGGATTAATCCTTACCAATTCTCATATTGTGGTTAGTGATTAGGATAAAGATCCTTGACCACCAAATCTTGCCAAGAGCTTTGTTAGTTGTTAGTTTATTTTCTTTACCATTTGTAATTCTTGTCTAAAATCTTAAAAACCCCAAACATACTCCATAACCAATAACAAGACACTTTATTGTAATTCCTAGGGAGAACGATCCGATGTTTGAATACTTCAGTTTATAAATTTTAGGGGTTTGTTACTTGTGACAAACAATCTTTTGTTTGAAAGGATCATTGCATGGATTAGAAACTATACTTGCAATGAGATTTTATTTGTGATATTCTAAACCGTCAAAAATCCAATCATCAAGTCCTAACCAATCCAATTCAAGAGGTTGGGATCTTAATGGTGCGAGAGTTCTATCCTAATACATGAGTCACTAAAAACCATGATATTAGTGTGAACCCAAATCCTAAGAATTGGAACACCATGACCCAAGGAAGAATCTTAGATTTCAGCCCAAAAAGTTTGAGGTTGGCATTCAACTTGCCCTTGATGCAAGGAGATCCACATCCTTACACTAGAAGAGTCAACTTCGATCAGAGACTAGATTAAGTACTCCCAGACATCTTTGTGGAAGGAGCACAGTGGAAAAGGGATTTCCAAGGCAATCCCACTCAACTAAAAAGGCTTGACCTTAAGCCTGTGGCTAGAGGGTGGTTGGAATTCATCCAATGCTCTATCATCCCCACTAGCAATCGGTTTGAAATGACCATTGACAGAGCTATCATGATTTATTTCATCATGATTGGAAGTGAAGTGGAAGTACATGAGGTGATACCTCAAGAATTATACAAGATAGCTGAAAAGCCCTCCACCAAAGCAAGGATGGCTTTTCCTCACCTTATCTGTCATCCATGCAAATTAGTTGGAATTGTCATATAAGGAGATATCTTCATTGAGGAAGACACGCCCATCACTAAGAAGAGGATGGAACAAACTAGAGAGTATGCACATGAGCCTGTGCAACCGCCTCAACATGAGATGCTTGAGATGCCTCAAGGGATGTATTTTCCGCCTCAAAGCTATTGGGATCAATGGCATACACCTCTTGGAGAACTAAGCACTAACATGGAGCAATTGAGGATGGAGCATCAACAGCACTCCACCACCCTCAATGAAATTAGAGAAGATCAAAGGGCTATAAGGGAAGAACAACAAAGAAAAAGGAGTGACATTGAAGAGATGAAGCACTACATTGGATCCTCAAGGAAGAGCACTAGCCGCCACCATTAAAGGTGGATTCGTTCTCTTAATACCCTTTTCTTTTGTTGTTTTTCTGTTTTCTATAAGTTTTATTATCTGTCCTCTTGTTCTTATCACATGATCATTTGCATCTATGCCTTAAAGTTATAGAATGTTCCATATATCTCTCACCTTACTTAAAAGAAAATTTTATTTGAAAAGAATTGAGAGATACATGAATTTCGAGTTTTATAATAAGAAAAGTCAATTATTTTGATGTGGTGGCATTACTTTTGTTTTCTGAATGCATGAATGAAGGGTTCATATTTGAAATTGAAATTAAGAATGTTGGCTCTTGAAAGAATGATGATGAAAGTGAAATATTATTAGTAATCCAAAAAATCTCAAAAAATTGATTCTTGAAGAAGAAAAAGCAGCAAAAAAAACAAAAGAAAAAGCATGTTGCAATAAAAGAAAAAAATATATATGCATGCAAAAAAAATTATGAAAAATAAAAAGCGGAAAAAGCCAATAACCCTTTAAACCAAAGGGCAAGGGTAAAAAGATCCAAGGCCTTGAGCATCAATGGTTAGGAGAGCCTAAAGGAAACAAAATCCTGGCCTAAGCGGCTCAACCAAGCTGTCCCTAACCATGTGCTTATGGTGTGAAGGTGTCAAGTGAAAAGCTTGAGACTAAGCAGTTAAAGTCAGGATCCAAAGCAAAAAGAGTGTGCTTAAGAATACTAGACATCTCTATCTGGGGATTCTAGTAAAGCTGAATTACAATCCGAAAGGGTTCACCCAGCTAAAGTGTCTGTGGCATTTATGTATTCGATGGTAATACTGGAAAACAAAGTTCTTAGGGTCAAGGCCAATACTCTAAAATCTATGTTCAAGAATCAAAAAGAACTAAATGAAGAGAGTCAATAATATCATCTGGATTCTAAGTTCCTAGAGATGCCAGCACTTCTAAGTTTCAATGGATAGTGAGAGGCCAAAACTATTTAGAAGCAAAAAGCTACTAAGTCCTGCTCATCTAATTGAAACTAAGCTGCGTTGGAAACTCTGAGATTTAGTGTATCTTACTCTTCTTTTTTATCCTACTGTGTTTTTAGTTGCTTGGGGACAAGCAACAGTTTAAGTTTGGTGTTGTGAGGAGCAGATATTTTATATGCTTTTTGGCATTATTTTCATATAGTTTTTAGTATATTTATTTAAGTTTTATTAAGTTTTCATAGGTTTTAGTATAAAATTCACAATTTTGTATTCTACTTTGAGTTTGTGTGTTTTTGTACAATTTCAGGTAGATTCTGGCTAAAATTGAAGAGCTGGAGCAAAAGTCTGATTTAGAGACAGAGAAAGCACTGCAGATGCTGTCCGAATCTGACCTCCTTACGCTCGAAAGAGCTTTTCTGGAGCTAAAAAAGTCCAAATGGAGTGTTCTCAATGGCTATGAAAAGTTGACTTCCAGAGATTTCCAGCAAAGTGTAATGGTGTATACTTTGCTTCAGAATTGAAGTCCCAAAACTGGCGTCCAACGCCAGCCTCCTGTCCCAGTCCAAGCGTCCAGCGCCCAAAGGAGAAGACCAGCGTCCAAACGCACAAAGAGGACACCCTAGCCAGTGTTTAATGCCCTAGAAGCTTCTTAGCACGTGGATCTCATCAAATCTTAGCCCAAACACTCACCAAGTGGGCCCCAAAAGTGGATTTCAGCACTAAAAACTTCTTTTACCCTTTTTATATTATCCTTAGTCATTAGTCTAGTATTTAAAGTAGAAGATCACTCTTTGTTAAGGATCTTCGCCTATCACTTCCAGATATTTCAAATTCTACATTGTATTTTCTATCAGTATTCGTTTCTAAATCTCCTAGGTTGAGGGGAGAAGCTCTGCTGAGTTTTATGGATTAATAAAAGTACTATTGTTCTTTCTCAATTCATGTTTAATTCTCTATTCTAAGATGTATCTTCGTTCTTCATCAATATGAATGTGTTGAACTGGCATAAGGTTATCACATTCTACATGGGTTCAGAGTGAGTCTTTCATCGGATAATGATGAACCACCAGCTTGATTATACATCTCTTAGACGTCTAATCCACGACTTTGTTGGGGGCTTCTCGAGACACCAATTCAACCGAAGTACAGGAGGATTAGTGTCTCTGTGTTAGAAGCTAGAACCCAAAGGTGCAGCATCCTCTGATCCGAAAGATTCGACCTTGTCTGTGGCATTTTGAGTAGGATAACCAAGGAGAATGAACTGCAGGAGCTTCACCTTCAATCAGACAGGATCCACACTAACCCTGGGGTTCAGATCTGGAGGAGTATTGGTGGCTGCTCAAACCAGCGTCAATCACATACAGACTGTCATAGAAGAAATCATTCACAATTGGAGAAGACAGTAAGACTACAGTTAATCCAGAAGGATAAAGCATCTCCAAGCCTTAACCATCTTCTTATCACTGGTTACATTCGAATTCTCAAAGTATTTTATACTCTATTTCACTTTTATGCATTCAAATCCAACAACTCTTCTATCCGCCTGACTAAGATCTGTAAGAAAACCATAGCTTGCATCAAACCACAATCCTCGTGGGATCGACCCTGACTCGCTCAGGTATTACTTTGACGACCCAGTGCACTTGCTGGTTCAGCTGTAGAAAGTGTGGGGCTTCGTGCTACCATCAATCTAACATCATATAACAAACCAACATCAAACCTACAATTCACAAAACAACTAAACACAAGGGTTTAGTGAGACCTTACCTTATCCAATGAGATTAGTGGTAAAATCCAACAATTACCTGCTACTAGAGATCACCTAAAAAATCAAAATTACGAAAATTACTCAAAAACCAAACCCAAAAAAGCAAAATTATTAGGGCTGGAAACTAGAGCTTGAGTTTTGATTTCTTACTAACAAAGCTTAGCTAGAAATAAAGAGCTTAACGAGAGCTTTGCGTGGCCACAAACGACTCGTCAATTGGAGCAACGTAGCTCAAGTTATGGCTCCCGGAAGGTGATAATGAATAGTGACACCCCTTTTCTTCTCCCTTCTCTCTCAATCTGCATTTCTCTCTCTCTTTGGTCGTGAAAATGAGCATATATATGTTGGGCCTTGGGCCCGGTCTAATCCGTTACCGCTTTTGGTATGTTTAGCCCACTTTGGGCCAAAACTTTTAGAATTAGTGCCCGATTTTACATTCTAAATTATTATGTCCTTTCAAAATAATAAATTAAATTTTTAAAATCTTATTTTACTAAAATACACAGTACCAGACAGACTAAAGCCGGTACTATCGGCTTAAGCGTTAGTACGCATTTTTACAAAAAATTTTCGTAAAAGATACATTTTCCAATTCAAAAAAATTCATTGAATTCAAATTTCACCTTCATATCTTAAAAAGAACATTTCTTTATTTTTGAACCTATTTCAGGAAATTAGATTATTATTTTATTAAAGCAGTTTTACGTGAAAACTCCGGTTCTTACATCCTCCCCTACTAATTAAGAATTTTGTCCCCAAAATTCAAATCACGTGATACATCCTCCGTGAAGCGTTCTACTACTGATGTTGTCAACCCAAACAAGTCATCAAAGCATATCATCCACCAATGTTCTACCCTGTTGATGAGCGGATAATTTATACGCTTTTTGGCAGTGTTTTTATATAGTTTTTAGTATATTTTATTTAATTTTTAGTATATTTTTATTAGTTTTTAAGCAAAATTCAAATTTCTGGACTTTACTATGAGTTTGTGTGTTTTTCTGTGATTTCAAGTATTTTCTGGCTGAAATTGAGAGACCTGAGCAAAAATCTAATTCAAAGGCTGACAAAGGACTGCTGATGTTGTTGGATTCTGACCTTTCTGCACTCCAAATGGATTTTTTGGATCTACCGAAACCCAAATGGCGCACTCTCAATTGCATTGGAAAGTAGACATCCAGGGCTTTCCAGCAATATATAATAGTCCAAACTTTGCCCGAGTTTAGACGATGCAAACTGGCGTTCAACGCCAGCTTTCTGCCCTATTCTGGCGTTAAACGCCAGAAACAAGTTGCAAGCTAGAGTCAAACGCCAGAAACAAGTTACACACTGGTGTTTAACTCCAAGGAAGACCTCTACACGTGAAAGCTTCAATGCTCAGCCCAAGTACACACCAAGTGGGCCCGGAATTGGATTTCTGCATCATTTACTTATTTCTGTAATCCTAGTAACTAGTTTAGTATAAATAGAACTTTTTACTATTGTACTAGGGGTACTTTTTCCCTATTTTTGAGTTCATATGTCATTTGGGGAGGCTGGCCATTCGGCCATGCCTAGACCTTCATCACTTATGTATTTTCAACGGTGGAGTTTTTACACACTACAGATTAAGGTGTAGAGCTCTGCTGTTCCTCGAGTATTAATGCAAAGTACTATTGTTCTTCTATTCATTCGCACATAAGAACATGAAGAATGTGATGATTATGTGACACTCATCAATGATTGACAACCACTTCCATTCTACATGAAGACAAGCTTGAATGTATATCTCTTGGGTTTCTAATCAACGATTCACATCGACTCCCCTCTGACAATGGGGCATCTGAATCCGAGATTATAATCTTCGTGGTATAGGCTAGAATCCATTGGCAGCATTTTTGCGATCCGGAAAGTCTAAACCTTGTCTGTGGTATTCCGGGTAGGATCTGGGAAGGGATGACTGTGACGAGCCTCAAACTCGTGGCTGTAGATCATGGTGACAGATGCAAAAGGATAGTAAATCCTATTCCTACATGATCGAGAACCAACAGCTGATTAGCATACGATATCTATGCATGGTATTTTTCATCCGAGACGAGTAATCCGACAATTGATTAGCCATACAGAGATCGTAGAGGACCATTTTAACTGAGAGGACGGGAAGTAGCCATTGACAACGGTGACACCCAACATACAACTTTCCATAGAAAGAAGTATGAAGGATTGAATGAAGGCAATAGGAAAGCAGAGACTCAGAAGGAACATTGCATCTCCATACGCTTATCTGAAATTCCCACCAATGAATTACATAAGTATCTCTATCTTTATTTTATGCTTATTTATCTTTTAAATTTTTAAAATTCCATAACCATTTGAATCGCCTGACTGAGATTTATAAGATGACCATAGCTTACTTCAAGCCGACAGTCTCCGTGGGATCGACCCTTACTCACGTAAGGTTAATTACTTGGACGACCCAGTGCACTTGCTGGTTAGTTGTGCGAAGTTGTGAAAAAGAGTTGAGATTACAATTGTGTATACCAAGTTGTTGGCGCCATTGAGATCACAATTTCGTGCACCAAGTTTTTGGCACCGTTGCCGGGGATTGTTCGAGTTTGGACAACTGACAGCTCATCCTGTTGCTCAGATTATGTAATTTTCTTCTTCTTTCAACCTTTATTTCATTTTCAAAAAGTTTTCAAAAATTTTTCTTCTTTTTCGTTTTTCTAAAAATAATTTTCAAAAAATCCAAAAAAATTAATAAAATCATAAAAACCAAAAATATTTTGTGTTTCTTGTTTGAGTCTAGAGTCAATTTTTAAGTTTGGTGTCAATTGCATGTTTTAATCTTCTAAAAAAATTTCCAAAAAATTCATGCATGTGTTCTTCATGATCTTCAAGTTGTTCTCGGTAAGTATTCTTGTTTGATCTTTATATTTTCTTGTTTTGTGTCTTTTGTTGTTTTTCATATGCATTTTTTAATTCATAGTGTCTAAACATGAAAAATCTATAAGTTTGGTGTCTTGCATGTTTTTCTTTTCTTGGAAATTTTTCAAAAATAGGTTCTTGATGTTCATCATGATCTTCAAAGTGTTCTTGGTGTTCATCTTAACATTAATAGCGTTATTGCATGCATCATTGGTTTTGATCCAAAATTTTCATGTTTTGGGTCATATTTGTGTTTTTCTCTCTCCACATTAAAAATTCAAAAAAATAAAAAAATATTTTTTCCTTATTTTACTCATAATTTTCGAAATCTTTGGGTTGACTTAGTCAAAAATTTTTAAAATAAGTTGTTTCATGTTAGTCAAGTCAAGATTTCAATTTTAAAAATCTTATCTTCTCAAAACTTTTTTCAAAAATCAAATCTTTTTCATTTTTCTTTTATATTTTCGAAATTTTTTTTTCAAAATTGATTTTCAAATGTCTTTCAACTAACTAATTGACTTTTTTTGTTTGTTTTACTATTTCTTATCTTTTTCAAAACCACCTAACCACTTTTCTCTCTCTAATTTTCGAAAATCATTAACTTCTTTTTCAAAATTCTTTTTAATTAACTAATTGTTTTAAATTTTAATTTTATTCTATTTCTTCTCCTAATTTTCAAATTTTAACTTTCAATTAAAATAAAAACAAAAATAACTTCCTTTTCTTAAAATTAATTTTTGAAATTCTCTCCCTCTCATCTTCTTCTATTTATTTATTTATTTACTAACACTTCTCTTCATCTTAAAATTTGAACCCTCTCTTCTTCTCTGTGTTCGAATTTTTCCTCTTCTATTCTTCTTCTCTTCTACTCACATAAAGGAATCTCTATACTGTGACATAGAGGATTCCTCTTCTTTTCTGTTCTCTTCTTTTTCATATGAGCAGGAGCAAGGACAAGAACATTCTTGTTGAAGTAGATCCGGAACCTGAAAGGACTCTGAAGAGGAAGCTAAGTGAAGCTAAAACACAACACTTTGAAGAGGACTTTACTGAATTTTTCGAAAAAGAAGTAGAGATGGCCGAAACCAATAACAATGGTGGAGGTGCAAGGAAGATGCTTAGTTTCTTTACTGCACCAAATTCCAACTTCCATGGAAGAAGCATCTCAATCCCTACTATTGGAGCAAACAATTTTGAGCTAAAGCCTTAATTAGTTTCTCTGATGCAACAGAATTGTAAGTTTCATGTACTTCCATCAGAAGATCCTTTTTAGTTCTTAACTAAATTCTTGCAGATCTGTGATACTGTTAAGACCAATAGAGTTGATCCCGAGGTCTATAAGCTTATGCTTGGACTCTCAACCTAGAGTTAGCTTGAACTCTTGGGATAAGCTGGTCACGACTTTCTTAGCCAATTTCTTTCCTCCTCAAAAGTTGAGCAAGCTTAGAGTGGATGTTTAAACCTTCAGGCAGAAAGAAGGTGAATCCCTCTATGAAGCTTGGGAAAGAAACAAGCAACTGACCAAAAAATATCCTTCTGACATGCTTTCAGAATGGACCATCATGGATATATTCTATGATGGTCTGTCTGAATTGTCTAAGATGTCATTGGACCATTCTGCAGGTGGATCTATTCACCTGAAGAAATCGCCTACAAAAGCTCAGGAACTCATTGACATGGTTGCAAATAATCAGTTCATGTACACTTCTGAAAGGAATACTGTGAGTAATGGGATGCCTCAGAGGAAGGAAGTTCTTGAAATTGATGCTCTGAATGCCATATTGGCTCAGAACAAAATGTTGACTCAACAAGTCAATTTGATTTCTCAGAGTCTGAATGGATTGCAAAATGCATCCAACAGTACTAAAGAAGCATCTTCTGAAGAAGAAGCTTATGATCCTGAGAACCCTACAATGGCAGAGGTGAATTACATGGGTGAACCCTGTGAAAACACCTATAATCCCTCATGGAGAAATCATCCAAATTTCTCATGGAAGGATCAACAAAAGCCTCAACAAGGCTTTAATGGTTGAAGAAACAGGTTTAGCAATAGCAAGCCTTTTCCATCATCCTCTCAGCAACAGACAGAGAATTCTGAGCAGAGCACCTCTAGCTTAGCAGACATAGTCTCTGATCTATCTAAGGCCACTCTAAGTTTAATGAATGAAATAAGGTCCTTCATTAGAAATTTGTAGGCACAAGTGGGCCAGCTGAATAAAAGAGTCACTGAAACTCCTTCTAGTACTCTCCCAAGCAATACAGAAGAGAACCCAAAAAGAGAGTGAAAGGCCATAACCTTACTTAGTGTGGCCGAATGCACAGAGGAGGAGGAGGACGTGAATCCCAGTGAGGAAGACCTCATGGGACATCCTCTGGACAAAAAGGAGTTCCCAATTGAGGAACCAAAGGAATCTGAGGCTCATCTAGAGACCATAGAGATTCCATTGAACCTATTTCTGCCATTCATGAGCTCTCATGAGTATTCCTCCTCTGAAGAGGATGAAGATATTACCGAAAAGCAAGTTGCTAAGTACCTTGGAGCATTCATGAAGCTGAATGAAAAGTTATTTGGTAATGAGACTTGAGAGGATGAACCCCCTTGCTCACCAATGAACTGAATAACTTGAGTAGGCGGACATTACCTCAAAAGAAAGAGGATCCCGGAAGGTTCTTAATACCTTGTACCATAGGCATCATGACCTTTGAGAAGGCTCTGTGTGACCTGGGGTCAGGCATAAACCTCATGCCACTCTCTGTAATGGAGAAACTGGGAATCTTTGATGTACAGGCTGCCAAATTCTCATTAGAGATGGCAGACAAATCTATGAAAAAGGCTTATGGACAGGTAGAGGATGTGCTAGTAAAGGTCAAAGACCTTTACATCCCTGTTGATTTCATAATCTTAGACACTAGGAAGGATGAGGATGAATCCATCATCCTTGGCAGACACTTTCTAGCCACAGCAAAAGCTGTGATTGATGTGGACAGAGGAGAGTTGATCCTTCAATTGAATGAGGACTACCTTGTGTTTAAAACTCAAGGATCTCCCTCTGTAACCATGGAGAGGAAGCAAGAAAATCTTCTCTCAATGCAGAGTCAAACAAAGCCCCCACAGTCAAACTCTAAGTTTGGTGTTGGGAGGCCACAACCAAACTCTAAGTTTAGTGTTGAACCCCCACATTCAAACACTAAGTTTGGTGTTGGGAGGCCCCAACAATGCTCTGAACATATGTGAAGCTCCATGAGAGCTCATTGTCAATCTATTGACATTAAAGAAGCGCTTATTGGGAGGAAACCCAATTTTATTTCTCTATGTTATTTCCCTTTTTTTAGGTTGATGATCATGTGGAGTCACAAAAACAATTGCAAAAATTAAAGAAAAATAAAAAACAGCATTAAAAATAGCACACCCTGGAGGAGAAACTTACTGGCGTTTAAATGCCAGTAAGGGTAGCAGAATGGGCGTTTAACGCCCAGTCTGGCACCATTCTGGGCATTAAATGCCAGAAACAAGCACCAGACTGGCGTTAAATGCCAGAAAGAAATAACAAGCTGGTGATAAACGCCAGAAACAGGTTGTAGCCTGGCATTTAATGCCAGGAAAGGAATAAAAGCTGACGTTTAATGTCAGAAACAAGTAGCAGTCTGGCGTTAAATGCCAAGATTGCACAATAAGGGTGTTTTGCACACCTAAAAGGAGCATGGAGGAAATCCTTGACCTCTCAGGATCTGTGGACCCTACAGGATCCCCACCTACCCTCCCACAACAATCTTCCCTATAAATACTCCTCTTCACTCCTTCATTCTCACACATCACAAACCCTCTCCTACCCCCTTGGCTGAACCTCCCTCTTCCACCCTTCTTCTTTATTTTCTTCTTCTTCCCCTTCTTTCTTTCTTCTTTTGCTCGAGGACGAGCAAACCTTTTAAGTTTGGTGTGGTAAAAGCATTACTTTTTGTCTTTCCATAACCATTTATGGCACCTAAGGCCGGAGAAACCTCAAGAAAGAGGAAAGGAAAGGCAAAAGCTTCCATCTCCGAGTCATGGGAGATGGAAAGATTCATCTCAAAGGTCCATCAAGACCACTTCTATGAAGTTGTGGCCAAGAAAAAGGTGATCCCTATGCAATTTAGCTGGAATTGTCATAGAGGAAGACATCCTTATTAATGATGACAAGCCCATCACTAAGAAAATAATGGAGCAAACAAAAGAGCCCACTCATGGACCTCAACAAGAGCATGAGGAATTCCCTCATCAAGAAATTCCTGAGATGCCTCAAAGGATACATTTTCCTCCACACAACTATTGGGAGCAACTAAGGATAGGAGCACCAAAAGCACTAAGGATGGAGCAACAAAGGGAAGGAAGAGACATAGATGAGATTAGGCGTTCCATTGGATCTTCAAGAGGAAGACGCCACCCTCACTAAGGTGGACTCATTCCTTAATCTCCTTGTCTATTTATTTTTCTGTTTTTGATTTTGAGCTTTATGTGTTATCCATGTTTATGTCTTTATTACATGATCATTACTGTCTAGTGTCTATGCCTTAAAAGATATGAATAATTCCATGAACCCTTAACCTCTCTTGAATAAAAAATGTGCTTAATAACAAAAGAACAAGAAGTACTTGGATTTCAAATTTTATCTTGAAATTAGTTTAATTATTTTGATGTGGTGGCAATACTTTTTGTTTTCTAAATGAATGCTTGAATAGTGCATATTTTTTATAGTGAAGTTTATGAATGTTAAAATTGTTGGCTCTGGAAAGAATGATGAACAAAGAGAAATGTTATTGATAATCTGAAAAATCATGAAACTGATTCTTGAAGCAAGAAAAAGCAGTGAAAAAAAAGTAGCGAAAAAAAAGGAAGAAAAAGAAAAAGCAAGCAGAAAAAGCCAATAGCCCTTTAAACCAAAAGGCAAGGGTAAAAAGGATCCAAGGCTTTGAGCATTAATGGATAGGAGGGCCCAAGAAAATAAAATCCAGGCCTAAGCAGCTAAATCAAGCTGTCCCTAACCATGTGCTTGTGTCATGAAGGTCCAAGTGAAAAGCTTGAGACTGAGTGGTTAAAGTCGTGATCCAAAGCAAAAAGAGTGTGCTTAAGAACTCTGGACACCTCTAACTGGGGACTTTAGCTAAGCTGAGTCACAATCTGAAAAGGTTCACCCAGTTATGTGTCTGTGGCATTTATGTATCCGGTGGTAATACTGGAAAACAAAGTGCTTAGGGCCACGGCCAAGACTCATAAAGTAGCTATGTTCAAGAATCAACATAATGAACTAGGAGAATCAATAACACTATCTAAAATTCTGAGTTCCTATAGATGCCAATCATTTTGAATTTCAAAGGATAAAGTGAGATGCCAAAACTGTTCAGAAGCAAAAAGCTACTAGCCCCGCTCATCTAATTGGGACTAAGTTTCATTGATATTGTGAGATTCATTGTATATTCTCTTCTTTTTATCCTGTTTTGT
This sequence comes from Arachis hypogaea, assembly GCF_003086295.3. Taxonomy (NCBI): domain Eukaryota; kingdom Viridiplantae; phylum Streptophyta; class Magnoliopsida; order Fabales; family Fabaceae; genus Arachis; species Arachis hypogaea. The sequence goes on along the minus strand of NC_092040.1, from coordinate 70,777,330 downwards.
TTTCAGTTGCTTGGGGACAAGCAACAATTTAAGTTTGGTGTTGTGATGAGCGGATAATTTATTCGCTTTTTGGCAATGATTTTATATAGTTTTTAGTATGTTTATTCAATTTTTAGAATATTTTTATTAGTTTTTAAGCAAAATTCACATTTCTGGACTTTGCTATGAGTTTGTGTGTTTTTCTATGATTTCAGGTATTTTCTGGCTGAAATTGAGAGACCTGAGCAAAAATCTGATTCAAAGGCTGAAAAAGGACTACTGATGCTGTTGGATTCTGACCTCCCTGCTCTCAATTGCGTTGGAAAGTAGACATCCAGGGCTTTCCAGCAATATATAATAGTCCATACTTTTCCCGAGTTTAGACGACACAAACTGGCATTCAACGCCAGATTTCTGCCCTATTCTGGCGTTAAACGCCAGAAACAAGTTGCAAGCTAGAGTCAAACGCCAGAAACAAGTTACAAACTGGCGTTTAACTCCAAGGAAGACCTCTACATGTGAAAGCTTCAATGCTCAGCCCAAGCACACACCAAGTGGGCCCGAAAGTGGATTTCTGCATCATTTACTTATTTTTGTAACCCTAGTAACTAGTTTAGTATAATTAGAACTTTTTACTATTGTACTAGGGGTCCTTTTTCCCTATTTTCGAGTTCATATGTCATTTGGGGAGGCTGGCCATTCGGCCATGCCTGGGCCTTCATCATTTATGTATTTTCAACGGTGGAATTTCTACACACCATAGATTAAGGTGTGGAGCTCTGTTGTTCCTCGAGTATTAATGCAAAGTACTATTGTTCTTCTATTCAATTCATGCTTATTCTTATTCTAAGATATTCATTCACACATAAGAACATGAAGAATGTGATGATTATGTGACACTCATCACCATTCATGAACGCGTGATTGATAACCACTTCCGTTCTACATGAAGACAAGCTTGAATGTTATCTCTTGGGTTTCTAATCAATGATTCACATCGACTCCCCTCTGACAAAGGGGCATCTGAATCCGAAATTAGAATCTTCATGGTATAGGCTAGAATCCATTGGCAGCATTCCTGAGATCCAGAAAGTCTAAACCTTGTCTGTGGTATTCCGAGTAGGATCTGGGAAGGGATGACTGTGACGAGCTTCAAACTCGCGACTGTAAGGCATGGTGATAGACGCAAAAGGATAGTAAATCCTATTCCTACACGATCGAGAACCAATAGCTGATTAGCCATACGATATCTGTGCATGGTGTTTTTCATTCGAGATGAGCAATTCGACAGTTGATTAGCCATACAGAAACCATAGAGGACCATTTTCACTGAGAAGACAGGAAGTAGCCATTGACAACGGTGACACCCAACATAGAGCTTGCCATAGAAAGAAGTATGAAGGATTGGATGAAGGCAAAAGGAAAGCAGAGATTCAGAAGGAACAACGCATCTCCATACGCTTATCTGAAATTCCCACCAATGAATTACATAAGTATCTCTATCTTTATTTTATGCTTATTTATCTTTTAAATTATTAAAACTCCATAACCATTTGAATCTGCCTAACTGAGATTTACAAGATGACCATAGCTTGCTTCAAGCCGACAATCTCCGTAGGATCGACCCTTACTCACATAAGGTTTATTACTTGGACGACCCAGTGCACTTGCTAGTTAGTTGTGTGAAGTTGTGAAAAAGAGTTGAGATTACAATTGTGCGTACCAAGTTGTTGGCGCCATTGAGATCACAATTTTGTGCACCACCTGTCAATGTTTCCCTCTGGCCTTCCACTGCGTCACTCTGATTATTCATCACTAATAACTCAAATTAATCCACTACATCGAACAAAATTTTTTCTTTAAACCAAATACCGCTTTTATAACATTTTTCAAAACCTTTAAAACAAGTTTAAAATAAGTTTTCTAACATTGTAAATCAATCACTTTAAATCATGATTTTCTTAAATTCATGAAAATCCTTAAATCATAGTTTTTCAATTTGAACCCCTTTTGATAAGTTAAATTAAAAACTAAACTCACAAACCAACAAAATCATAAGATAGAACTCACTTTTTTTAAAACTGTATCACTTAAACCAAGAGTTCCAACCTAGTTTCAAAACTAAATCATTTAAACCAAAAGCTTCAAACCAAATTTCAAAATCATTCTAAGCTTTAAAACTTTTTCAACAAGGTTCAAGGCCATACCGGTTAGAAATTGAAAATCATAATTAAAAGTCGCAAAAACATTAATCAATCCTTCTGATTATACACCCTCATCCTGTAGCAGCATCAGTCTGCACTTCCTCTGCCACCAGTGCTGAGCCACACCCATCAATTGGTATGCCACAAACTCCACAAGCTGGTTTTCTGAAACATGTTGAGCTCGCAACGCATAGGCTAGATTAGTCATCCTCACTATCTCTCCATTAACATGATTGACCTTGTCCATGAATTGCCATTCAGGGTCATGTCTACACTAAACAATCGATATCAAGGTGATCAGTCTTAATATCTCAAGCCTATTGCTTCAATTATCCCTAAAGACACTCACAAACAAGCATGCTATGCATATCAAGCAGATAACCTAAATAGCATGAAAGAAAAATGGCCTAAAGTGTGCAATGAAGCACAATTGGTCCATCCCTAAGGCTCACGAGGACGAACCGCTCTGATACCACTAAAAATAACATCCTGTTACCCTAAGCCTTACCTCTTTTCGTAAAGCAAAGAAGAACAAAGTGCCATGATAGTTCTAAAGCTTATAATATATATAATATGTCCAAAAAATATATATACCTAAAAGCCCAATGAAAGAATAAAGCTCAAAGTCGCGTAAAGCGGAATTAAGAAACGCGAAGTGTTCACACACGATAACTAAACGCATATGTATGGATAGAACAAGACATAATATATATATATATATATAGATATATATATATATATATATATATATATATATATATATATATATATATATATAAGTATGAAATGCCAAAAGGAGGACTAGTCATAGCCTGCGGAATTTAAGCCGGCAAGTCAAACTGAATACAATAGAGTTTTGAAGTTTAAAACAGCTTATACAACTTATCTCTCAAATCAAGCCTCTAAGGCCATAAAGTCTAAAACAGAAAAGTGACAGAAAGTACTACAGCAAAATAATCAAAAATACCAAAAAGATAACAAAAGATCATCCGCTCTGTCACCATCCCGCAACTCACCGAGGTGGGTTACGACCTACTTCTGAAAAGCAACAACAATATATGTTATGAGAACCGGAGGTTTTCAGTATGGTAACAGTGCCCAATATATAAGATGCCAGGTTCTGGGACGCCAAAGGCAATCCTAGAACTTCACACCAATATAGATATTCAAGCTTAAGACAAAATAATGACTTAAATCATAAACATGGTATTCTATCTTAAGGGATTTCTAACTAACATAGCACCGCCATCCCACAACCTTCGCCAGCCTAACCTCTATGCAATCCCATCGCCACCACCTACCGAGCCTCCTCAATCCCAACAGAAAACTCAAGTAATACAGACAAGTAAAGTACATGTACAGCAAATAGAATAATTAGCAAGTAAACATGTGATTCATTTAGGCATAACAGAAATTAAGTAAAGCGCACAAACAGGTAGAAGATGCATATGATGAATGCTTTTCCTGTTGGCTCGTGATATCACTTGTCGGTCCATATATGCAAACCCAACACATCCTTTCGGATGTAGCTTTTCTGCCACACCAGAGATATAGTGCCCTGCCCACTCTATTGACACACGAATATAGTGCCGGGCATACTCTATTGACACACGGATATCGTGCCTGGCACACTCGCATGCGTTATCCAAGGATATAGTGTCTGGCACACTCTTGCAGTAGAAAAGGTTATTAAACATAATTCAATCCCATGGATATAGTGCCCTGCACACTATCGTACTTAACCCTAGGATATAGTGCCTGGCACACTCTCAACATTCAACAAGATCATCATTCCTTTCTGAGTCCTCAACTCATCATAACCATCATCAGTTTCCATTTTCTCAAATTTACCATCAACTATCATCACCTCTCAAGTCCTCTTAGTCATCCCCGATATAGTATTTTGCCCGCTCACCTACAACTTCAGAAACTTAAGTCTCCGTCTTCTAAACTCATTACCAAAAATACCCCTTTTTACTTCGCTTAATGTGTCATACCTTTATTCAAAGTCTAAAAACTAAAAAAAAGGTTTTAAACAAGTGTTACAGAAGTTTGCAAGCTTGTCGGGAAGGTAAAACAGTTGAAAACAAGGATTTCTTAAAAACAGGGCTGTGTGTGTACGCATAGGATTGTGCGTACGCATGCCCAGAAGAGTTTTCCCAATATGTGCTTACGCATGATGTTGTGCATACGCACAGCTTGCAAATTTCACAGAGTGTGTGTGAGCACCAGAGTGTGTGAAAGCTCTCAACAGTAGGCATTTCCCTGTGTGTGCGTGTGCACCAGTGTGTGCGTACGGATGTTTTCTAAAAATCATAGGGTGTGTGATAAACCATTATTTTATTATTTATCTTGTGTTTAATTGTGTGGTTTTATCAAGTTTGCACCCACTTATTCATATGATTTGCATGTATTTACAATTCCTTCCCAAAATTGTTCTATGATTGAAAACTTGCTTCCTAAAGATCTTTTAATTGTATATTTTTATTCTCATTTATACCATTCGATACCGTGATCTATGTGTTAAGTGTTTCAGGCTTCATAGGACAGGAATGACTTAGAAAATGGAGAGGAAGCTTGCAAAAGTGGAAGGAACACAAGAAATTGAGGAGATGACCAGTGAGAAGCGACGCGGACACATGGCTCACGCATCCGCGTGAACTGGAGAAAATCTCAGTGGCGCAAACGCGTGCCTGACGAAAGGGCGTGGATTGGAACCTGCACGAGTGACGCGAATGCGTGGACGACGCGCATGCGTGGCAAGGAAAACGCTTGATGATGCAAACACGTGGACGACGCCGTCAAGTGACGTGTGCGATCTGCAGAATTTGCAGAAATTGCTGGCGTGAATTCTGGGCCGCTTTTTAACCCAGTTTTCGGCCCAGAAATGCAGATTAGAGCCAGGGAACATGCAGGGACTAAAGACGATTCTCATTCCGCAGAATATTAGTTTTTAGATCTGATTTTACTCCTCCTCTAGGTTTTCTCTCTACGTATTGATAGTTCTTAGAATTTTGTTTTATTGCTTTTTGGATTGGGATATTGAGAAGAATTATTACCTCCGCCAAGACTTCATCACTCTAGTTTGTTTTCTTACTTTTTGCTTATTCTTTCATATCCTTAATTTGTCCAGAATTACAATTGGATTATTTTTATAATTTATTAATACAAGAACTGATGTGTGGAAAATGATCCAACACAAAACTCACCGGCAAGTGCACCGGGTCGCATCAAGTAATAAAACTCACGGGAGTGAGGTCGATCCCACAGGGATTGAAGGATTGAGCAATTTTAGTTTAGTGGCTGATTTAGTCAAGCGAATCAAGTATTGGTTGAGTGGTTTATTATTAACAGAAACTAAATTGCTTGGAATGTAAAGGGGGAAGGGAGAATTGCAGTAAATTAAAGAGCAGGAAAGTAAAAGATGCTGAATCTTAAAGAACAAGAAATTAAATGACTGAAACATAAAGTACAAGAAATGTAAATTGCAGTAACTTAAAGTGCAAGAAATATAAATTGCTTGAATGGAAAAGGGATTTAAGGATTGGGAATTCAGAATTTCAGCAAGGGAAAGTAAATTTCAACAATTAATAAATCAGAAGATGAATTGTAAGTAACTAAAATTCAAACAGGAAAATGAAATTAAATTGCAGCAAGGGTTCACAGAAGAACCAAAAAGGAAAATGGGATCTCAGGACTCAAGAGACTAGATAGCAAAGTCTAAGTCTCAATTGCCTTCCCAGATCCAAGTCCACAAAGCGATTAACAAGAAATTGAAGAAGAAGCAGTAAAGGAAATGAAATTCAACTCAATTATGCAGAAGAGGAATTAGAGAGATTTTGAATGGAGATTGAGACAGAATTTCCTCAATTCTTCACACCCAAAACTCAAAACAAGAAAAGTAAAAATTGCCCAAGCAAGAACGAGGAAGAAGAGAGATCAATTCTCCTCCCTAATTCTCTGAAATCTCCAAGAGAAGGTTCAGAAGTCAAAAATAAAAGAAAAGGATTCAAAGCTCCAAAGAAAAGTTCAAAACTCACAAGTCAAGAAAAAGGTCCTAATTACATCAAACTATCTCCTATTTATACACTTTCTATTCTTGGATTTTGGAATTTGGATGGGCTTTTGATTTGGTGAAGAAATGAATTTTATTGGATTTTTAATCCAATTTTAGCCCATGAAGAAAATAGCTCCCAGGAGGCTGCCCTGCCATTGTGGAGGGTAGGGCAGAAAATTGTGCATCTGGCCCATGGTGCGTGCATGTGGTGCGTTGGTGTGTGCAGGATGCTGCCCTGCCCTCGCGGAGGGCAGGGCAGAACTTTTTGGTGCGCCAGAATGATGCCTGTGCGTGCTGCTGGTGCTGCCGAGTGATGCCTGTGCGCCAGAATGATGCTGCCGAGCCTTCCCTTGGTGCGCCAGAATGGTGCGTGTGTGTGCATCACCAAAATGCTGCCCTGCCCTTGTGGAGGGCAGGGCAATGTGCCAAGGTTGTACCTCCGTGTTCGATCCTTGGGTGACGCGCATGCTACCTCTTTTCCTTGATTTTCTTGGCACCAAAGTAAGGCTTAGTTTCTTGTTTCCTCATGGTTCCGTGTTCGATCCTTGTGGCAAGCAATGGTGAACTTTTTCTTTGAATTTCTTCCTTTGGTGAGCCCGATATTGCCCTTGAGGAGGGCAGGGCAGTGTTTTTGTTCTTCCTTGATCCATGGCACCAATTTGTGCTCTGCCCTTGTCGTGGGCAGGGCAGGGTTGCCTCTCAAGATTTTTTTTCCTTATGTTGCCCTCCTAGAGGGCAGTGTGCCCTTGTGGAGGGCAATGTTTGCACTCCTCTTTTATGCGCCACGCCTTTTTCTCCTTGGGCCACGCTTCCTTAAGCCACGCTTCCTCTTTTCTTCTTTTCTTCACCTATAATAAACCAAAACAACTACTCAAAGTATCACTAAATTCACAAGGCTTATAAATCAATTAAAATTAGCTTAAACCTCATGAGTTAGCATCAATTTAATGGTAGTTGCTTGATCTAAAGAAGTTATGCATTTTCACTCCAAATCACTTACTTAGGATGCAAGAAAGTGCATAAAGACTAATAAAACAAGTGAAATTAGCTTGAAAAATGGGTATATGATGACTTGTCATCACAACACCAAACTTAAATCTTGCTTGTCCCCAAGCAAGCATCAAAACTAAGAGAAAATGAAATGAACAAGAAAAGAACACATATCCTTATTAGGCATATAGCAGAACTTGATTTATGGAGTGTTTATGCAGACAATGATAACTCAATTATTGTTGCTGTTACATAGTATACATCTTTCCTCAAAGGCTTGCTAAACTTGCTGTTATAAGACTTACTTTTTAATTACTCCCTTGCTAACTTTTTTTTTTCTTATAATGCTTAACAAGTTTATTATTCTTTTGGAGGTTTAGTGTCTAATGTTGCAGTAGTAGCCTTTGGCTTTATTTTTTTCTTTTCTTTTACTCAACATCTTTCCACCACAGACACATGGCTCACTATTTCTTCCTAGGATCATTGATGCCCAGCATCTCTTTGGATAACTAAATGTTCTGTATCTAAGTTGCTCTTTATTGTGGACTTTCAATTGGCCATCCCAAATCAGTTGATCTAAGTGACCCGGTTTTAAAATACCCCTTAGAATTTACTTATCCAAGCATATCTTAGTACAAGAACACCACAGGCATATGTCCTAGGGTCCAAGCTATTGGTGTCCAACCTTTTTTCTTTGTTTTTCTTGCCACTTTGGCTTTTTCTTCTTACTTTTCTTTCTGTTTTTGTTTCCAAGGGCTTTTTCTTTTATTGATAAGAATCTTTATAACAGCAGGCTAACTTACACTTAAATGAAAATGATATTATGCAGTAATTATTTCATGAGTTATGCATTTAATCAAACACATATACCACCATTAACTTCCATTCTTACTTATGCAACATTGGATATTTCACTTTTCAATTCAAACAATTCTCTTTTATTCAAGCATGTGGGAAACAAAACAAAATTTAGCTAAGTGATGGATAACAAGCATTATGCAGATTTAGCATTTCTCTAGCTATTTATTAAATGACAAAGAAAACTAAAATAAGGACAATGCAAAAAGTAAAGGAAATAAACAATGGAGGCATATCATGTTTCAGACATGCATCTCCTTATTAAGGGTATGAAGGAAGAAGTATGAAAGAACTTTGCCACCTTCTAATGATTGTGGCTGCTGCTTGATTCTCCCTTTTTCTTCTTCCTCTTCCCTAGCTTGGAGTAGTCTCGGATTTCTTCACCAGGGCATCTTCTATCCCAAACAGAATCCAAGAGCCCTGAGAGTCCAACTTCTTCCAATCTGTTAAGTGTTAACTCCGTATAACGATGAGACCTTGCTTTTTGCTTGGCTTCAAATTCAGGGCATTGCTCAAATGGCTTGATTTGTGGATTGAGTGTTGGCAGATTGTGGGTCAAGTACTCCAACCTTGCTTGTATGTTTTCATCACTCTCCATCCTTTGCACATATCTAATTTCTTCCCTGGTATGATGAATATTCTTCCATTGATACAGGTTGTGACTATATTCCCCTGCTTTAGCTTGACTAAAATACAGCTTATCATATGATTCTTTGAATTCTTTGTATTGCTCTTTTTGTCCTTCAAGAATCTATGCTTGAAATTCTTGCTGCTGAGTCATCATTTGTTGTTGCCATCTCTCTTGCTTCTCCTCCATTTGACGCTGCCAAGCTTCTCGTTCCTCTTTATCTTTTAAATATTGCTCCCTAAACTCTGGATGGGGCTCTAGATATTGCTCTTGGCGCCCCTGATTTTGGCCTTGTTGAGCCTGCATGAGTTGCTGAGATAGTTCTTCAATTATCTTTGTAACTGGCTCATGTCTATGGCATCATGATTTCGTCCTTCCTCTCTTTGTGATCTCCTTTGTCTGGGAGCTACCACCCCCTCTTGATCATCGTCTTCATTCATTCCTTCCATACTTTTCTTGGTGATTCCTTTCCCTTTTTTCACCTTTTCTGTGTCCTCATCTTCGAAGATCACGCTCGCTTTGTTGCATAGCCTAAGGATGGTACTTGGATGTCCAAGACCACTTGATTTACTTGTGCTATTAGCCATCTCTTGAATGCTGTCGGCTATGAGTTGTGCGAGGTTGACTTCCCCTCCATGTATGATGCAATATGTCAAGAGTGCTCATTTGATTGTGACCCAAGAAGCGCATTTCTCTAGGCACATGTGACCATCCTCTTTTAGCTTATCCTAGCCGTGGCCCCTCCTTGCTTTTGTCGCAATCTCTTCCTCCTAAATAAACCAAAACAGCTAGCCTTAGAATATTAATATAAACGTTAGCAATTGACTTGTAATAAAGAAGAAAGTTGTTCTGTTTTGTTTAATTGTTATTTGATTTTTTTATGATCAATTGTGTCCCTTAATTAAAGATGCTAAAAGTTGGTGAACACCAAACTTATCTCTTATTGAGGGGACGGCTTAGCAATGCAAACCATTCTTCACAATTGATGTATTTTATATTAAAAAAAATGATGCATGATCCCTTTCTGTATGGTTTTGATTCCATGAATAGGAAACTAATCTGTAGAACAAAATTACATATGTAGACACCAAACTTAGTGTCTGGTCATATGCTTTATCAAAATGTCGTTTCATATGTTCTAAGAATAGCCCCCTTTCTTTTGAAAAGCAAAAGTTGAGTGTGCCTTAAGGGACACCAAACTTAGAAGTCTGACTTATGCTCTAAAACAATGTATGCATTTATCAAATATGAAAGTTCAAAATCATACTCAGGGGAATCATAGCTTATTAGATGAAAGAAAAGACAGAAATCTTAAATCATGGGTTGCCTCCCATGAAGCGCTCTTTTATTGTCACTAGCTTGACATTGAACTCCCTTTAGGGTGATTGATGCTGGTGATGTCTCAACTTGTCACCTCTCACTGTTAGCTTTCTCTGTGTGCCTTGATGCTCAATTTCAATATGCTCAAGAGAAAGTACTTGGTTGACAGTGTAATAATCTTCTGTTCCCAGCTGTTGATATACTAGTTGCACCTTATCACCTTTAGAAAATCCTTCAGTTAGGATTTTCTTATTCTTCCACCCTTTGTAAGCCTTCTTCTTGCTCTTCATCTTTTTCTTTCTTGTTGATCTTTCTTTCTTGACAGTGACTTGGGTTGTGATACCTTCCTTCTTGTTTATCATCCCAGCTTCTTTTTGAATTCTTTTTTCTTCTTGCAGCTGCTTATTTTTCTGTTCTACTACCTTGTTGGTTGCTTGCTTTGGAAGGAAGTCACTACTTATCTTGCTTGTTTCTTCATTCCTTTGTAATTCTGGAAAGACTTTCAAGGTGATGCTCTCCTCATGCATCCTGAGGGTTAGCTCTCCCTGCTCTATATCTACGATGGCTCTAGCAGTAGCCAAAAATGGTCGACCAAGTATTATGGAGTCATTCTCATTCTCTGCTGATTCTAGGATCACAAAATCTACTGGAAAGATGAACTTGTTAACCTTAACTAAAAGGTTTTCAATCAACCCTTTAGGATATACCACTGATTGATTTACTAATTCCAAGGACATCTGTATTGGTTTCACCTCTCCTATGCCAAGCTTTTTCACTACAGAAGATGGAATTAGATTTATACTTGCTCCTAAGTCACACATCCCCTTGTTGATGAATAGGCTTCCAATAGTGCACGGTAGGAAGAAGCCTCCAGGATCTTCAAGCTTGGGAGGGAGTCCTTTTCTGATTAATGCACTGCATTCTTCACTAAGCATTACAGTCTCCTTCTCACTCCAACTCCTTTTCTTATTGATGAGCTCCTTCAAAAACTTGGCATACAGAGGCATTTGCTCCAATGCCTCAGCAAAAGGTATGTTGATTTCCAGTTTCTTGAAAGTCTCTAGGAATTTAGAAAAGTGTTGGTCCTTAGTCTCTCTGTGGAATCTTTGGGGATAAGGCAATGGAGATGTCAAGCTTTTCTCCACTTGATGTTGTCTTGGATTTGGTTCTTCCATGATTTGCTTTTCTTTCTTCAGATTTTGTGGTATATCTTCTTTTTCTTGAGGTTGATTCTGAGGGTGATTACTTGCTGTTGCATCTTCATCATTGGCTGCCTCTTTTTCAACTTGTTTCTTGTCACTTTCTTTGGGCTTCTTGGTGGCTTCTTCATCTTTCAGCAGTATTTTTCCACTCCTCAACTGTATTGCCTTGCATTCCTCTTTTGGATTAGGAATGGTGTCACTTGGTAGTGAGCTTGATGGTTTTTCAACAGAAATTTGTTTGGAGATTTGCCCAATCTGCCTCTCTAAGTTCTTCATGGAAGCTTCTTGGTTCTTTGTTGTCAATTCTTGGTTCTTCATCATCTTCTCCGTGAGCATCTCTAGATTAGTAAACCTCTGAGAGTCTTGTAAGATTGGTTGATTTTGGGGTGTTGATGGATGATGATAGGTGTTTTGGTTAGTTGGGTGGTTATTGGGTGGATAATGGTTAGAGTTGGGATAAGTGTTTTGTGGTTTTTTGTATGTGTTTTGGTTAGTGTTTGGCTGGTTGTTGTTTGTGTTTTTCCAATTGTTTTGAGTTGAGTTCCTTTGCTATGGCTGCTAAATTTGATTGTGGTTGTCTCCCCATCTGAGGTTGGGATGGTTCTTCCAAGAAGGATTGTAAGTATCTCCATAGACTTCATTAGTTCCAGGATTTTGGTTGTGCATGTATTGGACTTGCTCTTGCTGTTGCTCCTCTTGGATTTCTTCATTTTGCCCCCAAGTAGTTGATGGTTGGTTTGTGGCACTCACTGATGCAACTTGAAGGCCATCAATCCTTTTGGCCATTTGCTCAAATTATTGCTGAATCTGCTGCTGCATCATTTTGTTTTGAGCTAAGATTGAATCCAATCCTTCCAACTCCATTACTCCTCTCCTTTGTGATGGTTGGCGTTGCCTTTGGTGAGCAAAAAAATATTGGTTGTTGGCCACCATATCAATGAGATTTTGAGCTTCCTCTGTAGTTTTCATGAGTTGTAATGAGCCTCCAGCCGAATGATCAAGTGCTTCTTGAGCCTTCAGAGTAAGTCCCTCATAGAAGTTCTGCAGCTTGTCCCACTCAGTGAACATCTCTGGTGGACATTTCCTCAATAGTGCCTTATATCTTTCCCATGTTTCATATAAATTTTCAGCCTCCATTTGAGTGAATGTCTGCACCTCAGTCTTCAATCTAATGATCCTTTGAGGGGGGTAAAATTTGGCAAGAAACTTGATTACCAAGTCATCCCAAGTGTTGATGCTCTCCTTTGGAAATGTCTCTAGCCATTGAATGGCTTTGTCTCTGAGAGAGAATGGAAAGAGCAATAACTTGTAGCTGTCAGGAGGCACACCATTGGTCTTCACAGTATCACAAATCCTCAAGAAGGTGGATAGGTGTTGGTTTGGGTCTTCCAATGGCCCTCCTCCAAAAGAGCAGTTGTTTTGAACCAAAGTGATGAGTTATGGCTTTAGTTCAAAATTGTTTGCATTGACATTAGGAGTAAGAATGCTACTCCCACAGTGTCTAGCATTTGCAAATGTGTATGAAGCCAGGACTCTTCTTTGTTGTGGGTTATTGTTGGCCCCTCCTCCTGGTTGATTGAGATTTGATGGATCTCCTTCCATTTCTTGGAATTCCTCTTCAGATTCTTCCTCTCCAATAACGTTCTTCCCTCTTTCAGCTCTTCTTATTCTTCGAAGAGTCCTTTGGTCAATTTCAGAGAGGATGGGGGAAGATCTTCCTGTACCTGACATACAAACATACAACAATAAACACACAGATCCAGTCTATTGCTAGAATGAAATTTTTTTTTGTTAGTTTAAGCAAAAATTCAAACAGTTAGTGTGTTAGTCAAAATTAAAGAAACAGAAAAGGAAAAGTGCTTGATCTAGATCTCCACTTCAATTAATCATTGTCAATCGATTTCAATCCCCGACAACGGTGCCAAAAACTTGATGTGTGGAAAACGATCCAACACAAAACTCACCGGCAAGTGCACCGGGTCGCATCAAGTAATAAAACTCACGGGAGTGAGGTCGATCCCACAGGGATTGAAGGATTGAGCAATTTTAGTTTAGTGGTTGATTTAGTCAAGCAAATCAAGTATTGGTTGAGTGGTTTATTATTAACAGAAACTAAATTGCTTGGAATGTAAAGGGGGAAGGGAGAATTGCAGTAAATTAAAGAGCAGGAAAGTAAAAGATGCTGAATCTTAAAGAATAAGAAATTAAATGACTGAAACTTAAAGTGCAAGAAATGTAAATTGCAGTAACTTAAAGTGCAAGAAATATAAATTGCTTGAATGGAAAAGGGATTTAAGGATTGGGAATTCAGAATTTCAGCAAGGGAAAGTAAATTGCAACAATTAATAAATCAGAAGATGAATTGTAAGTAACTAAAATTCAACCAGGAAAATGAAATTAAATTGCAGCAAGGGTTCACAAAAGAACCAAAAAGGAAAATGGGATCTCAGGACTCAAGAGACTAGATAGCAAAGTCTAAGTCTCAATTGCCTTCCCAGATCCAAGTCCACAAAGCGATTAACAAGAAATTGAAGAAGAAGTAGTAAAGGAAATGAAATTCAACTCAATTATGCAGAAGAGGAATTAAAGAGATTTTGAATGGAGATTGAGACAGAATTTCCTCAATTCTTCACACCCAAAACTCAAAACAAGAAAAGTAAAAATTGCCCAAGCAAGAACGAGGAAGAAGAGAGATCAATTCTCCTCCCTAATTCTCTGAAATCTCCAAGAGAAGGTTCAGAAGTCAAAAATAAAAGAAAAGGATTCAAAGCTCCAAAGAAAAGTTCAAAACTCACAAGTCAAGAAAAAGGTCCTAATTACATCAAACTATCTCCTATTTATACACTTTCTATTCTTGGATTTTGGAATTTGGATGGGCTTTTGATTTGGTGAAGAAATGAATTTTATTGGATTCTTAATCCAATTTTAGCCCATGAAGAAAATAGCTCCCAGGAGGCTGCCCTGCCCTTGTGGAGGGCAGGGCAGAAAATTGTGCATCTGGCCCATGGTGCGTGCGTGTGGTGCGTTGGTGCGTGCAGAATGCTACCCTGCCCTCGCGGAGGGTAGGGCATAACGTTTTGGTGCGCCAGAATGATGCCTGTGCGTGCTGCTGGTGCTGCCGAGTGATGCCTGTGCGCCAGAATGATGCTGCCGAGCCTTCCCTTGGTGCGCCAGAATGGTGCGTGTGTGTGCATCATCAAAATGCTGCCCTGCCCTTGTGGAGGGCAGGGCAATGTGCCAAGGTTGAAGCTCCGTGTTCGATCCTTGGGTGACGCGCACGCTACCTCTTTTCCTTGATTTTCTTGGCACCAAAGTAAGGCTTAGTTTCTTGTTTCCTCATGGTTCCGTGTTCGATCCTTGTGGCAAGCAATGGTGAACTTTTTCTTTGAATTTCTTCCTTTGGTGAGCCCGATATTGCCCTTGAGGAGGGCAGGGCAGTGTTTTTGTTCTTCCTTGATCCATGGCACCAATTTGTGCTCTGCCCTTGTCGTGGGCAGGGCAGGGTTGCCTCTCAAGATTTTTTTTCCTTATGTTGCCCTCCTAGAGGGCAGTGTGCCCTTGTGGAGGGCAATGCTTGCACTCCTCCTTTATGCGCCACGCCTTTTTCTCCTTGGGCCACGCTTCCTCTTTTCTTCTTTTCTTCACCTATAATAAACCAAAACAACTACTCAAAGTATCACTAAATTCACAAGGCTTATAAATCGATTAAAATTCAATTAAAATTAGCTTAAACCTCATGAGTTAGCATCAATTTAATGGTAGTTGCTTGATCTAAAGAAGTTATGCATTTTCACTCCAAATCACTTACTTAGGATGCAAGAAAGTGCATAAAGACTAATAAAACAAGTGAAATTAGCTTGAAAAATGGGTATATGATGACTTGTCATCACAACACCAAACTTAAATCTTGCTTGTCCCCAAGCAAGCATCAAAACTAAGAGAAAATGAAATGAACAAGAAAAGAACACATATCCTTATTAGGCATATAGCAGAACTTGATTTATGGAGTCTTTATGCAGACAATGATAACTCAATTATTGTTGCTGTTACATAGTATACATCTTTCCTCAAAGGCTTGCTAAGCTTGCTAAACTACCAAAATAACACAAAAGTCTATACCATTCATACCTCAAACTCAACCATCAATAACATCCTAATTACACTAATCCACACCCTCAAAATCATTATTCATCCACATCTAAATTCAACCTAAATCACATCAAAGTTCCTAAATCTCATCCTTAATCAACTATACAACATCCAAACCTTAATATCCCAGTTTATAAACTCCTTCAACACTTATCAATCGAAGAATCAATTCATCATTATCAAAATTCTTAATCCACATCATTTATCAATAATATCAACACCCCTCGTTAACAACAATAATTCTCAACAGTCATCATCAACCAAAATAATCAACAACAACCAACAATTAACATCAGTCCAATCCAATCCTAAGGTCTATGATAAACCCCTACTTTATGATTCATCTTGTGCTTAAATTGAGTGATTTTATCAATTCTTCACCCACTTATTCATATGAATTTGCATGGTTTTACAATTCCTTCCTTGTGATATGACATAAGTGAAAACATGTTTCCTATGCTTTAGAAATATTAAAATTAATTATCCTTTATTACCATTGGATGCCGTGATCTGTGTGTTGAGTACTTTCAGGCTTTATAGGGCAGGAATGGCTTAAATGATGGAAAGGAAACATACAAAAATGGAAGAAAAAAACAAAATAGAGTTTTTGGAGAAACTGGCAGCAACGCAAACGCATGGACGACGCGACCGCGTGCTTTGCGTAAACTGGCATCTGCGCGAACGTGTGCATGACGCGAACGCGTAACTCACGCGTAACACAACTGACGCAGACGCGTGACTGATGCGGACGCGTGACTGATCCGGCCGCGTGTAAAAGCAAAACTCCAGATGACGCGACCGCGTGACCCACGTAGACGCGTGACGAACCCCACGTGCAGAAAATTGCAAAAGTTGGCCCCAGTGACTTCTAAACCCTTTTTGGTCCAAATCCAAGCCCAAAGAACACAGATTATAGGCTATAAATTGGGGAATCCATCCATCTATCAAGAGGACGGATACAACATACATTCATACATAGTTTTAGGATTTTGATGTAGTTTTTAGAGAGAGAGGCTCTCTCCTCTCTCTTAGGATTAGGATTTATCTTAGGATTTAGGATTAGAATTTATCTTATTGGGATTATTTCTTCTTCATCACAGGTTCAATGTTCCTTTTATTTATTTTCTCAATTTAGTTTATGAACTTTTCATGTTAGGATTTTCTTAATTGATATGATTTGAGGTATTTCAGACTAATGATTGTTTTACTCTATTTATGATTTATTTTCCCCTCTTGGCTTGAGTTGATTAATTGGTGACTCTTGAGTTAACAAGCTCATCGTGATTGATAATTGATGTCTTTGCTGATTGATTTAGATTCCTATAACTCCAGTCTTTCCTAAGGAGTTTACTAGGACTTTAGGTGTTAAATTGATTTATCCACTTGACTTACCTTCATAGTTAGAGGTTGACTTAGTAGGAGCAAAAAAATATAACTCTCATCACCATTGATAAGAATAACTAGGATAGGACTTCCAGTTTTCACACTTTGCCAAGAGTTTTTCTTTGCTATTGATTTAATTCCCTGTGGTGCACGAAATTGTGATCATCAATGGCGCCATCAACATGGTACGCACAATTGCAATCTCAACTCTTTATCACAACTTCGCACAACTAACCAGCAAGTGCACTGGGTCGTCCAAGTAATAAACCTTACGCGAGTAAGGGTCGATCCCACGGAGATTGTTGGTATGAAGCAAGCTATGGTCATCTTGTAAATCTCAGTCAGGCAGATTCAAATGGTTATGAATGATTTATGAATAAACATAAAATAAAGATAGAGATACTTATGTAATTCATTGGTGAGAATTTCAGATAAGCGTATGGAGATGCTTTGTCCCTTCTGTCTCTCTGCTTTCCTACTGTCTTCATCCAATCCTTCTTACTCCTTTCTATGGCAAGCTGTATGTTGGGCATCATCGTTGTCAATGGCTACAGTCCCGTCCTCTCAGCGAAAATGTTCAACGTGCTCTGTCACAGCACGGCTAATCATCTGTCGGTTCTCAATCAGGTTGGAATAGAATCCATTGATTCTTTGGCGTCTATCACTAACGCCCAGCCTTCAGGAGTTTGAAGCTCGTCACAATCATTCAATCCTTGAATCCTACTCAGAATACCACAGACAAGGTTTAGACCTTCCAGATTCTCTTGAATGCTGCCATTAATTCTAGCTTATACCACGAAGATTCCGATTAAGGGATCCAAGAGATAACCACTCAATCTAAGGTAGAACGGAGGTGGTTGTCAGGCACACGTTCATAGGTGAGAATGATGATGAGTGTCACGGATCATCACATTCATCAAGTTGAGGAACAAGTGATATCTTGGAACAAGAATAAGCCAAATTGAATAGAAGAACAATAGTAATTGTATTAATACTCGAGGTACAGCAGAGCTCCACACCTTAATCTATGGTGTGTAGAAACTCCACCGTTGAAAATACATAAGTGATAATGGTGATCATTGGCTTCGGCCCCAGAGAGGGAACTAGAAGAACCACGATGATCTAAGAACTAGGCATCCAAAGATGAAAATACAATAGCAAAAGGTCCTATTTGTAGAGAACTAGTAGCTTAGGGTTTACAAAGATGAGTAAATGACATAAAAATCCACTTCTGGGCCCACTTGGTGTGTGCTTGGGCTGAGCATTGAAGCTTTCATGTGTAGAGACTTTTCTTGGAGTTAAACGCCAGCTTTTGTGCCAATTTGGGCGTTTAACTCCCATTCTTGTGCCAGTTCCGGCGTTCTACGCCAGAATTCTTGAGCTGACTTGGAAAGCCCAAGATGAACTATTATACATTGCTGGAAAGCCCAGGATGTCTACTTTTCAACGCAATTGAGAGCACACCAATTGGGCATCTGTAGCTCCAGAAAATCCACTTCGAGTGCAGGGAGGTCAGAATCCAACAGCATCTGCAGTCCTTTTTAGCCTCTGGATCAGATTTTTGCTCAGGTCCCTCAATTTCAGCCAGAAAATACCTGAAATCAAAGATAAACACACAAACTCATAGTAAAGTCCAGAAAAGTGAATTTTAAATAAAAACTAATAAAAATATAATAAAAGCATACTAAAACATACTAAAAACAATGCCAAATATCCGCTCATCACAACACCAAACTTAAATTGTTGCTTGTCCCCAAGCAACTGAAAATCAAATAGGATAAAAAGAAGAGAATATGCAATGAATTACAAAAACATCTATGAAGATCAGTACTAATTAGATGAGCGGGGCTTGTAGCTTTTTGCCTCTGAACAGTTTTGGCATCTCACTCTATCCTTTGAAATTTAGAATGATTGGCTTCTATAGGAACACAGAATCCAGATAGTGTGTTTGACTCTCCTAGTTAAGTATGCTGATTCTTGAACACAACTACTTTATGAGTCTTGGCCGTGGCCCAAAGCACTCTGTCTTCCAGTGTTATCACCGGATACATACATGCCACAAACACATAACTGGGTGAACCTTTTCAGATTGTGACTCAGCTTTGCTAGAGTCCCCAATTAGAGGTGTCCAGGGTTCTTAAGCACACTCTTTTTGCCTTGGATCATGACTTTATTATATATATATATATATATATATATATATATATATATATATATATATTTGAATTGACTGCTTTTTCTTGTTTCAAGAATCATTTTTATGACTTTTCAGATCCTCAGTAACATGTCTCCTTTTTCATCATTCTTTCAAGAGCCAACATTCATGAACAACAAATTCAAAAGACATATGCACTGTTCAAGCATACATTCAGAAGTCAAAAGTATTGCCACCACATCAAAATAACTAATCTGTTATAAAATTCGAAATTCATGCAATTCTTCTCTTTTTCAATTAAGAACATTTTTCATTTAAGAAAGGTGATGGATTCATAGGACATTCATAAATTTAAGGCATAGACACTAAGACACTAATGATCATAAGACACAAACATGGATAAACATAGGCATAAAAATTCGAAAAACAGGAAAATAAAGAACAAGGAAGTTAAAGAACGGGTCCACCTTAGTGATGGCGGCTTGTTCTTCCTCTTGAAGATCTTATGGAGAGCTTGAGCTCCTCAATGTGTCTTCCTTGCCTTTGTTGCTCCTTTCTCATGATTCTTTGATCTTCTCTAATTTCATGGAAGAGAATGGAATGTTCTTGGTGCTCCACCCTTAGTTGTCCCATGTTGGAATTCAATTCTCCTAAGGAGGTGTTGATTTGCTCCCAATAGTTTTGTGGAGGAAAGTGCATCCCTTGAGGCATCTCAGGATTTCATGATGAGTGGTATCTCTTGTTTGCTCCATCCTCTTCTTGGTGATGGGCTTGTCTTTATCAATGAGGATGTCTCCCTCTATGTCAATTTTGACTGAATAACAGAGGTGACAAATGAGATGAAGGAAGGCTAACCTTGCCAAGGTAGAGGACTTGTCCGCCACCTTATAAAGTTCTTGGGATATAACCTCATGAACTGCTACTTCCTCTCCAATCATGATGCTATGAATCATGATAGCCCGGTCTATAGTAACTTCGGACCGGTTGCTAGTGGGAATGATTGAGCATTGGATAAACTCCAACCATCCTCTAGCCACGGGCTTGAGGTCATGCCTTCTCAGTTGAACCGGTTTTCCTCTCGAATCTCTCTTCCATTGAGCGCCCTCTTCACAAATGTCTATGAGGACTTGGTCCAACCTTTGATCAAAGTTGACCCTTCTAGTGTAAGGGTGTTCATCTCCTTGTATCATGGGCAAGTTGAATGCCAACCTTACATTTTCCGGACTAAAATCTAAGCATTTCCCCCGAACCATTGTAAGCCAATTCTTTGGGTCCGGGTTCACACTTTGTTCATGGTTCTTGGTGATCCATGCATTTGCATAGAACTCTTGAACCATTAAGATTCTGACTTGTTGAATGGGATTGGTAAGAACTTCCCAACCTCTTCTTCGGATCTCATGTCGGATCTCCGGATATTCACTCATTTTGAGTTTGAAAGGGACCTCGGGGATCACCTTCTTCTTGGCCACAACTTCATAGAAGTGGTCTTGATGCACCTTTGAGATGAATCTCTCCATCTCCCATGACTCGGAGGAGGAAGCTTTTGCCTTCCCTTTCCTCTTTCTAGAGGTTTCTCCGGCCTTAGATGCCATAAATGGTTATGGAAAAACAAAAAGAAATGCTTTTACCACACCAAACTTAGAAGGTTTGCTCGTCCTCGAGCAAAAGAAGAAAGAAGAGAGTTGAAGAAGAAGAAACAGAGGAGATGGAGGTGGCTTTGTGGTTCGGCCAAGGGGGAGAAGTAGTGTTTAGGTTGTGTGAAGATGAAGGAGTGAAGATGGGTTTATATAGGAGTGGAGAGAGGGGTAGGGTTCGGTCATGTATGGGTGGGTTGGGAGAGAAAGTGGTTTGAATTTGAATGGTGAGGTAGGTGGGGTTTTATGAAGGATGGATGTGAGTGGTGAAGAGAATAGTGGGATTTGATAGGTGAGGGGTTTTTGGGGAAGAGGTGCTGAGGTGATTAGTGAATGGGTGAAGAAGAGAGAGAGTGGTGGGGTAGGTGGGGATCCTGTGGGGTCCACAGATCTTGAGGTGTCAAGGAAAATTCATCCCTGCACCAAGTGGCGAGCAAAAATGCTCTCTTTGCCAATTCTGGCGTTAAACGCCGGGCTAGTGCCCATTTCTGGCGTTTAACGCCAGCTTCTTGCCCTTTCCTGGCATTTAACGCCAGTCTGGTGTATAGTGCATTAAGCATGAGATACAAAGGTGGGAATAGTGCTAAAATAGATGGGTCTAGGAGGACTGTTGGCCACTGTATAGAGAATTCACCTTACTCACCACCCGGATGGACTAATAATGATTATCAACCTCAAGAAGGGTGTGAAAATAAAGTGTGGGATCCCGGATTACAAGAAGAGGATCAACTTTGGGAGCCCCAAGCTTGTGAAGGACTCCATCAACACTTGGCTCAATCCATGAAGAATCTTGGGGCACAATGGAGAACCAAGCATTGGTGGGAATTCCAAGATGAGTACAAGCACAAGCCACCTTGATGAGGAGCTCCCCATGAGTCCAACTTAAGGACAATAAACAAAAGTGCTAGGTGGGAGACAACCCACCATGGTAACTTCTTTTCATTTTCCTTTTTGTACACATTGGTAAAAGTAGTTTAAATTCATGTTTTGATTAGTTTGTTGAGTTCAATTAGCATTTTATCATGTTAAATAAGGTTTTATGGTGTTTTGGTAGCTGTTTGGAGGTTTGGAATGCTTGGATTGGTGCAAAAAACATAGCAAAAGTTTTTGAAAAAAACAGAGCACCATCCACGCGTACGCGCACTGCGTGCGTACGCGTGCATCAAGCGTTTTGGACCATCCACGCGAGCGCGCCATGCACGCGTACGCATGGATTGAGAAGTTCCACCTTCCATACCTTGACCCGAGAGTTAGGCCTGCACTGTGCGGAAATTGGGCCTGAGGCACAAACCTATTTGCGCGCTCGCGCACATGACGCGTACGCACCACTCTCGAAACAAACCTATTTACGCGTGCGCGTCATGCGTGCGTGCGCGTGGATGCCCTTTCTTCCTTTCATCCATTTCTTTTCTTCTCCTCTTTCCATTTCTTTTCCTTCTCCTTTCTTCTTCCCTTCTTCTACCCCTCATCCAATACTTCCAAACACCATTGATAACCATTTATTTTAGTTAGTTAATTAGTTAGATGGCTAGTTAATTAGTTAGTTTTAGTTTAGTTTTCATTTTATTTTCTCTCTTTTCATCATAAGTGTTGGATTATTGACTTTGTTTACTACACATTGTTGCCTCTTATTGCCTTAATGCTATTTTAGCATGAATGTTTTTCGATAATCTTTGTTGGACTATTTAATTGAGGTTATATTTTGCTACTTGGTTTTGAGGTTTTCATGCTTACCTTTTAAGAATACCAAGTGATGAGAATTGCCTTCGAACTTGTAACTCTTTTTGAATTGCATGATTTGGCCACCATGTGATTTGAGCCTTATTTTGTGATTAGGCAACTTCTTGATGGATGTTGTGCATTTACCTTAATGCATTGTATTTTATGATCATACGCATCCATATGTGTTTAGCTTGAATGCTTTCATGCTTCTTTAATACTTGTTTTACCTTACAAGTTCACTTAAAGCATCTCAAGCACACTAGAATGAGTAAAGTGCATGCTTCTTTTGTGACATAACTTTTATGCTAATGTGTGTTCTAAACCACGCAATTTAGAATTCACACACCTATTTGTCATTAATGTCACACTAATTCACTCACTCAATTCTAGTGATTTACCTCATTCCAACAATTATGCTTCCTTGCTTTTGTTTTCTCATCTTTTGGTTTTATATTTTTATTTTCATTATGAATGCACCACAAGCAAACATGGAAGCAAGACTAAGAACACGTAGTAATCCGGAGATTCGCCGTACCCCCTTGCTCATCTTTGAGTGCACTGAGGACGGTGCAAACTTTTAAGTGTGGGGAGGTATTCCGACCGATCGGCGATTTTAGGTGACAAGTTTCTAATTCCAACACTTTTGCATTTCATTCTAGGATTTTAGGATTTTTACTTGCATTTTCTTAGTTTTGCATATATATACAAAATAAGCTTAGTCAAAATAATGAAATTTTTCAAGGATTTCTATCTATAGGGCACCAATTGATTTGAGTGAAAACTTTTCATAGAACTTGCTTGAATTATATATCTTGTGGATCATGTTTTTGAGCTAAGAACGCAAGCAAGTGAGACTTGAGCCTAATGGTGTGGTTACATCTTATAACCACTTATTTTTCCTTCTTGTGTGCATTATTCTCTTTCTATGATTGTAATCTTTGAATTGTTTGATTCTATATATCCATTATTTTGTGTATTCATGCATTTATATGATTAAGGCCATCATTTCATTAGCTCACTTACCCAAATGGCCCTACCTTTAATCTTCCATTGTTAGCCAATTTGAGCCTACGCTTAACCCACTTGTTCTTAATTTAGCACATTACAAGCCTTAAATCGGAAAACAATAAATGTCCTTAATTTGGATCTTTGATTAGCTTAGGCTAGTGTGTGTGAGTATCATTCAAGTGTGGGAACCTTGGGACATTAGGTGAATAAAAGGGTAGTTTTGTATTTTTATTGAAAATATTGGGAATTGGGTACATGCTCATGTATTTATCAAATGTATAGACCTTATGCATTGATGCTCTTGTATATAGAAAGAAAAAAATGAGAAAAACAAAAGAAAAAGAAAAGAAAAATAATATGGAAAAGAAAAAATAAAAAAAGAAAGAAATAAAAAGGGGACAAAAATGCCCCAAAGCAAAGTGTAGCTCAATAAAATCAATGCATGAGTGTTGTGAAATGAAAAGGAAATGCATGAGTATGTGGAAAAGTGAGGAATGGGTAGTTAGGTTAGAACTTAATTGTATAGGATGTCATAGGTTAGGTGGGAAGTTTAAGCTTATCAAAGATTCAAATTTCAAGCTTACTTAACCATATATGCATCGTACCTTGACCCTAGCCCCATTACAACCAAAGAAAAGACCTCATGATACTTGTATGCATGCATAAAATATTTGTTGATTGTTAGAAGAAAAACAAATCTTAGAAAGCATGAAATAGAGGAGAATTGAGCGAATCAACCCTAAACACGTGAGCGAATAGAGTGCAAACACTACCGGTGAGGGTTTGAGGCTCAATTACGTGTTTCCACCTATGATCATCTCTTCGCATGCAAGTTTGTAAAAGTATTTAATAACTCAATTCAATTTTGGATTAGACTTGCTAGTCCTTAGCCCTTGTGCATATATGCTTCTTGGGAATTGATTTATTTTGACCAAGCAATTGCATTCATTTAGATAGTTGCATATAGGTAGATTGCATTTAGTTAGTTTCCATTGAATAAATGCCATACCCTTACTTCATTCTTGGTTTTAGCATGAGGACATGCTTGGTTTAAGTGTGGGGAGGTTGATAAACCCCATTTGTAGGGTTTATCTTGTGCTTGATTTAAGGGATTTTATGACATTTTACCCACATTTATTCAATGAAATAGCATGGTTTTATAACTTCTCCTTTAATTGTGCTTAAGAGTGAAAACATGCTTTTTAGGACTTAAAATAGCTAAATCTAATTCTCCTTGATTCCATTAGATGCCTTGATATGTTTGTTAAGTGATTTAAGGTTTAGGAGGCAAAGATTGGATCAAGGGAATGAAGAAAGAAGCATGAAAAGTTGGAGAACTCATGAAGAAATGAAAGAACCGGAAAGCTGTCAAGCCGACCTCTTTGCACTTAAACGATCATAACTTGAGCTACAGAGATCCAAATGATGCGGTTCCAGTTGGGTTAGAAAGCTAACATCCGGGGCTTCGAAACAATATAAGATTTGCCATAGTTGCTACACGTATGGTGGCACGCACGCGCATAGTACGCGCACGTGTCGTTGCTGCCACCTGGTTCACTTAAAGCAAAACGTGGCCAGCGATTTTAAAAGCCTTGTGGGCCCAATCCAACTCATTTCTGATGCTATTTAAGCCAAGGATTGAAGGGGGAATGGGGATACTTTTCATACTTTTGATCATTAGCTTAGTTTAGTAGTTAGAAGTAGTTTCTAGAGAGAGAAGCTCTCACTTCTCTCTAGGATTAGGATTAGGATTAGGTTTAGTTCTTAGATCTATATTTTAATTCATCTTCTTCAACTTCTATCTTCTCAATTCCTTGTTGTTACATTCCTTCTTCTTCCATTCCTTTATTGTAATTTCCTTTATGTTGTTCTTATACTTTGTTGTAGATCTACTATTGTTCCTTCCATTTTCTTCCAATTCAATAAGAGGTAATTCATAATAATTGTTCTTCTTTGCTTTTATATTGTTGATCTCTTGCCTTTGTAGTTAGATCTCTCCTTAATTCTTGCAAATTCATGTGTTTACTTGTATTGCACTCTATGTGTTTGATAAAATGTCTCTTATAGCTATTAGTTAGATTTTGTTCTTCTTGGACTAGGTAGAGTAATTAGTGACACTTGCGTTATCTAATTCCTTTGTTGATTGGTAATTGGAGAGATTGCTAATTGGTTTGGAGTGCACTAAAGCTAGTCTTTTCTTGGGAGTTGGCTAGGACTTGTGGCTCAAGTCAATTCATCCACTTGACTTTTCTTTATTTAGTAAGGGTTAACTAAGTGGTAGCAATGAACAATTCTCATCACAATTGAGAAGGATAACTAGGATAGGACTTCTAATTTTCATACCTTGCCAAGAGCCTTTTATAGTTGTTAGTTTATTTTCATTGCCATTTACTTTTCATGCTTCTTATCCAAAACCCCAAAACACATTTCTAACCAATAACAAGGCACTTTATTGTAATTCCTAGGGAGAACGGCCCGAGGTTTGAATACTTCGGTTTATAAAATTAGGGGTTTGTTACTTGTGACAAACAATCTTTTGTATGAAAGGATTTTTGATTGGTTTGGAAACTATACTTGCAACGAGAATTCATTTGTGAAATTCTATACCGTCAAAAATCCAATCATCATGCCCCTTTCTGGCGTTAAACGCCCAGAATGGTGCCAGACTGGGCGTTAAACGCCCATTTGCTGTCTTCACTGGCGTTTAAACGCCAGCAAGTTTTCCTCCAGGGTGTGCTATTTTTCTTTCTATTTTTCATTCTGTTTCTGCTTTTTCAATTGATTTTGTGACTTCCCATGATCATCAACCTAAAAAATATAAAATAACAAAGGAAAATAAATAAATATAACATTGGGTTGCCTCCCAACAAGCGCTTCTTTAATGTCAGTAGCTTGACAGTGGGCTCTCATAGAGCCTCACAGATACTCAGAGCAATGTTGGAACCTCCCAACACCAAACTTAGAGTTTGAATGTGGGGGTTCAACACCAAACTTAGAAGTTGGTTGTGGCCTCCCAACACCAAACTTAGAGTTTGACTGTGGGGGCTCTGTTTGACTCTGTTTTGAGAGAAGCTCTTCATGCTTCCTCTCCATGGTTACAGAGGGATATCATTGAGCCTTAAACACAAAGGATTATTCATTCACTTGAATGATCAATTCTCCTCTGTAAACATCAATCATAGCCTTTGCTGTGGCTAGGAAGGGTCTGCCAAGGATGATGGATTCATCCATGCACTTCCCAGTCTCTAGGACTATGAAATCAGCAGTGATGTAATGATCTTTAATCTTTACCAGAACATCCTCTACCAGTCCATAAGCTTATTTTCTTGAATTGTCTGCCATCTCTAGTGAGATTCTTGCAGCTTGTACCTCAAAGATCCCTAACTTCTCCATTACAGAGAGGGGCATGAGGTTTATGCTTGACCCTAGGTCACACAGAGCCTTCTTGAAGGTCATGGTGCTTATGGTACAAGGTACTGAGAACTTTCCAGGGTCCTGTCTCTTTTGAGGTAATCTTTGCCTAGTCAAGTCATCCAGTTCTTTGGTGAGCAAAGGAGGTTCATCCTCCCAAGTCTCATTACCAAATAACTTCTCATTTAGCTTCATGATTGCTCCAAGGTATTTAGCAACCTACTCTTCAATGACATCTTCATCCTCTTCAGAGGAAGAATACTCATCAAAGCTCATAAATGGCAGAAGTAAATCCAATGGAATCTCTATGGTCTCAGTGTGAGCCTCATATTCCCATGGTTCCTCATTAGGGAACTCATTGGAGGCCAGTGGATGTCCATTGAGGTCTTCCTCAGTGGCGATCACTGCCTCTTCCTCCTCTCCAAGTTTGGCCATGTTGATGGCCTTACACTCTCCTTTTGGATTCTCTTCTGTATTGCTTGGAAGAGTACTAGGAGGGAGTTCAGTAACTTTCTTGCTCAGCTGACCCACTTGTGCCTCCACGTTTCTAATAGAGGACCTTGTTTCAGTCATAAAACTTTGAGTGGTTTTGATTAGATCAGAGACCATGGTTGCTAAGTCAGAGTGACTCTGCTTAGAATTCTCTGTCTGTTGCTGAGAAGATGATGGAAAAGGCTTGCCATTGCTAAACTTGTTTCTTCCACCATTATTGTTGTTGAAACCTTGTTGAGGTCTCTATTGATCCTTCCATGAGAGATTTGGGTGATTTCTCCATGAAGGATTATAGGTGTTTCCATAGGGTTCTCCTATGTAATTCACCTCTTCCATTGATGGGTTCTCAGGATCATAAGCTTCTTCTTCAAATGAAGCATCCTTAGTACTGCCTGGTGCAGCTTGCATTCCAGATAGACTTTGAGAAATCATATTGACGTTCTGAGTCAATATTTTATTCTGAGCCAGTATGGCATTCAGAGTATCAATCTCAAGGACTCCTTTCTTCTGATTCGTCCCATTGTTCACAAGATTCCTTTCAGAAGTATACATAAATTGGTTATTTGCAACCATTTCAATGAGTTCTTGAGCTTCAGCAGGCGTCTTCTTCAGATGAAGAGATCCTCCAGCAGAGCTGTCCAATGACATCTTGGACAGTTCAGATAGACCATCATAGAAGATACCTATGATGCTCCATTCAGAAAGCATGTTAGAGGGACACTTTCTGATCAATTGTTTGTATCTTTCCCAAGCTTCATAGAGGGATTCACCTTCCTTCTGTCTGAAGGTTTGGACTTCCACTCTAAGCTTACTCAATTTTTGAGGTGGAAAGAACTTTGCAAGAAGGCATTGACTAGCTTTTCCCAAGAGTTCAGGCTTTCTTTAGGTTGTGAGTCCAACCATATCCTAGCTCTGTCTCTTATAGCAAAAGGGAATAGCATAAGTCTGTAGACCTCAGGGTCAACCCCATTAGTCTTGACAATGTCACAGATTTGCAAGAATTCAGCTAAAAACTGATGAGGATCTTCCAATGGAAGTCCATGGAACTTGCAATTCTGTTGCATTAGAGAAACTAATTGAGGCTTAAGCTCAAAGTTGTTTGCTCCAATGGCAGGGATAAGGATGCTTCTCCCATAGAAGTCGGGAGTAAGAGTAGTAAAGTCACCCAACACCTTCCTTGCATTGTTGGCATTGTTGTTGTTTTTGGCTGCCATGTCTTCTTCTTTGAAGATTTCTGTTAGGTCCTCTACAGAGAGTTGTGCTTTAGCTTCTCTTAGCTTTCGCTTCAAGGTCCTTTCAGGTTCAAGGTCAGCCTCAACAAGAATGCTTTTGTCTTTTCTCCTGCTCATATGAAAAAAAAGAGAACAAGAAAAAATATGGAATCCTCTATGTCACAGTATAGAGATTCCTTGAGGTGTCAGAGGAAAAAAAATAGAAGGAAGAGGTAGAAGAATTCGAACTTATCAAGATAGAGTTCGAATTGTGCATTGAGGAGGAGTGTTAGTCCATAAATAGAAGGATGTGAGAAGAGGGGAAGAAATTTTTGAAAATTAAAGTGAATTTTGAAAAAATACTGATTGATTTTTGAAAACTAAGATTGAGAAAGAAATAAAGTGATTTTGAAAAAGATTTTGAAATTGGAAATCAAAGAGTTATGATTGAAAACTATTTTGAAAAAGATGTGATTAAAAAGATATGATTGAAAAGTTATAGTTTTAAAAAGATATGATTGAAAAGATATGATTTGAAAAACAATTTAAAAAGATTTGATTTTTTTAAAATCAATGACTTGGCTAACAAGAAAAGATATGATTCAAACATTAAACCTTTCTCAACAGAAAAGGCAACATACTTGAAACGTTGAATAAAATCATTAATTGTTAGCAAGTATTTTTGAAAATGGAAAGAAATTGATTTTGAAAATATATGATTGAAAATATATGATTTGAAAAAGATTTGATTTTGAAAAATTATGAAAACTTAAAAAAAATTGAATTAAAAACAAAATCTTCCCTCTTGTGCCATCCTGGCGTTAAACGTCCAGAATGGTATCCATTCTGGCGTTTAACGCCCAAAATGCTACCCTTTTGAGCGTTAAACGCCCAGCCAGTTGCCCTGGCTGGCGTTTAAATGCCCAGCTTTTTCTGTGTAGTTCCTCTGCTGAATGTTCTGAATCTTCAATTCTTTGTATTATTGACTCGAAAAGACACGAATTAAAATTTTTTTGAATTTTTAATGATGGGGAATAATCAAAATGCAACTAAAATAAAATAAACAATGCATGCAAGACACCAAACTTAGAAGTTTGTATACTACTAACACTAACAAATTGAGAATGCATATGAGAAACAACCAAACAACACACAAAACAAGAGAATTTAAAGATCAGAGTAAGGAAATCAACAAGAACAACTTGAAGATCAATGAAGACACATCAATGAATTCGAAAAATGCAAGAAGAACAGAAACATGCAATTGACACCAAACTTAAAATGAGACACTAGACTCAAACAAGAAACATAAAATATTTTTGATTTTTATGACTTTGTAATTTTTTTAGATTTTTCAAAAATTATATGGAAAAGAAAATAAAGAGATTCAAAATTTTTAATAAGAATTCCAGGAATCATGCAATGTTAGTCTAAAGCTTTAGTCTAAAGGAATTAGACATGGCTAGCCAAGCTTCAGCAGGACATTGCATTCAAGAGCTAAATCGATGAAAATCAATTAGCTTTGGTGATGATAAGAACATCACCTTGAAACTCTAGAATTCATTCTTAAAAATTCTGAAGAAAAATACCTAATCTAAGCAACAAGATGAACCGTCAGTTGTCCAAACTCAAACAATCCCCAGCAACGGCGCCAAAAACTTGGTGCATGAAATTGTGATCATCAATGCCGCCATCAACATGGTACACACAATTGCAATCTCAACTCTTTATCACAACTTCGCACAACTAACCAGCAAGTGCACTGGGTCGTCCAAGTAATAAACCTTACGCGAGTAAGGGTCGATCCCACAAAGATTGTTGGTATGAAGCAAGCTATGGTTATCTTGTAAATCTCAGTCAGGCGGATTCAAATGGTTATGAATGATTTATGAATAAACATAAAATAAAGATAGAGATACTTATGTAATTCATTAGTGAAAATTTCAGATAAGCGTATGGAGATGCTTTGTCCCTTCCGTCTCTCTGCTTTCCTACTGTCTTCATCCAATCCTTCTTACTCCTTTCCATGGCAAGCTGTATGTTGGGCATCACCATTGTCAATAGCTACAGTCTCGTCCTCTCAGTGAAAATGTTCAACGCGCTCTGTCACAGCACGGCTAATCATCTGTCGGTTCTCAATCAGGTTGGAATAGAATCCATTGATTCTTTTGTGTCTGTCACTAACACCCAGCCTTCAGGAGTTTGAAGCTCGTCATAGTCATTCAATCCTTGAATCCTACTCAGAATACCACAGACAAGGTTTAGACCTTCCGAATTCTCTTGAATGCCGCCATCAATTCTAGCTTATACCACGAAGATTCCGATTAAGGGATCCAAGAGATATCCACTCAATCTAAGGTAGAACGGAGGTGGTTATCAGGCACACGTTCATAGGTGAGAATGATGACGAGTGTCACGGATCATCACATTCATCAAGTTGAGGAACAAGTGATATCTTAGAACAAGAATAAGCCGAATTGGATAGAAGAACAATAGTAATTGCATTAATACTCGAGGTACAGCAGAGCTCCACACCTTAATCTATGGTGTGTAGAAACTCCACCGTTGAAAATACATAAGTGATAATGGTGATCATTGGCTTCGGCCCCAGAGAGGGAACCAAAAGAACCAAGATGATCTAAGAACTAGACGTCCAAAGATGAAAATACAATAGCAAAAAGTCCTATTTGTAGAGAACTAGTAGCTTAGGGTTTACAAAGATGAGTAAATGACATAAAAATCCACTTTTGGGCCCACTTGGTGTGTGCTTGGGCTGAGCATTGAAGCTTTCATGTGTAGAGACTTTTCTTGGAGTTAAACGCCAGCTTTTGTGCCAATTTGGGCGTTTAACTCCCATTCTTGTGCTAGTTCCGGCGTTTTATGCCAGAACTCTTGAGCTGACTTGAAATGCCTGTTTGGGCCATCAAATCTCGGGAAAAGTATAGACTATTATATATTGCTGGAAAGCCCAGGATGTCTACTTTTCAACTCAATTAAGAGCGCGCCAATTGGCCTTTTGTAGCTCCAGAAAATTTACTTCAAGTGCAGGGAGGTCAGAATCCAACAGCATCTGCAGTCCTTTTTAGCCTCTGGATCAGATTTTTGCTCAGGTCCCTCAATTTCAGCCAGAAAATACCTGAAATCACAGAAAAACACACAAACTCATAGTAAAATCTAGAAAATTGAATTTTAAATAAAAACTAATAAAAATATAATAAAAACTAACTAAAACATACTAAAAACATACTAAAAACAATGCCAAAAAGCGTATAAATTATCCGCTCATCACCCTGCAATCTATTTTTCTCATTCAACCTTTCAAAAACCCAAAAATACTGTTTTTCATAACCAATAATAAATAATACTTTCCTACAATTTCTTGAGAAGACGACCCGAGGTTTGAATACTTCGGTTTATAAATTTTATTGGGTTTGTTACTTGTGACAACCAAACGTTTGTACGAAAAGATTTTCTGTTGGTTTAGAAGCTATACTTGTAACGCGATTATATATTTGTGAATTTCTTTACCGATAGGAAATCCGTTTGTCAAAATGGTGCCATTGCCGGGGAATTGCAAATGTGTGCCTTATTATTGGTTATTGTAAATATTTTTCTTTTACTTGTTTATCTATTTTTGTTTTCCCTTTTTATTTCTATTAGCTACTATGAGTTCTCACCCCTCTCGGTTTGAGTTTGGTTCTAATTTTGTTGAAAGGAGTGGAAGCTATAACAGGACTATGCGTCACGGTTAAAGCAATCAAAGATGGATGGAGCCAAGAGTATCTGATCAACCCTTTAGGTAACAACACATTCCAAGATATCATGGACAAAGACCATTCTACAATGCATACCAAGCTAATAGATATGGTGGACCCCCTCGTATTTACCAATAAGCCCCACCCTGCGCTTATAGACCATCCTCTCAACATAGCTTCGAACCACCATACTCACAAGCCCCTTTTCACCATTCACCCCGGTATGACCCTTATCCACCCCAATTCCAATATAATTACTCCCAAGAACCACCACCTCCCTATGTACCATGCCCGTATCCATCACCTCAAGAATCACAGGCTCGCCTCAAGGAAATAGTAGATCAATTTCATGCAACCATTCATCAACTGGAGCAAGGAATAAATCAATTATCTTCCAGACGTTCGGACACTCAAGGAATTCCCATAGCTCCATGTGGACAATTTAATGAAGAACGTAGCATGAAGAAGATATTAGAAACTCCAGTAGACAGTACAGAGCATGACTTCGTACTGGAACAAGGAAAAGGAGCTGTCATTATAGAAGAAGAAGAGTTGATTGAAGACTTAGGAGACGCTGAACCTCCATGGGAATCCAGAGTTGTGGAGAATTCTGTCAAGGATGTTACAATTGATGCTAAGGAGGATAGTGCACAACCCCCAAAGTAGGTATACTGTGAAGAATTGGATGGAATAACCCAAGACGCAAGTTTCCTTGATGATGATAATCACAAGTCAAGTTCTCTTAGTAATAAACTTGCATCCGCAAGTGAATTCTTTTAGACAGGTGAATCTTCCCTAAATGAATACGAAGATGATGTTGAGGTAGATTTTTCTCAACCTCCAACTTATGACTTGAGTGATGTTGAGGAAGAAATCGAGGACTTTGAACAAGACATGGTTGAAATTAAAGAAGTTTGCAGAGAAGTGGAGGAATTCACAGCAGAACACAAGGGCGTAGAGCTTGCAGAACCACTGGAAACACTTATCCCAAGGTCACTACCACCCAACTCCAACTTCAAGTGGGTAAAATCCTTAACTTTTATCTTTACTTTTCCACTTGAATATGGTTTACTTGAAACAGATGGCTAGCTTAGAGCTTTTTGCGGCTTTAAGAGCAAAAGGGAAATGTCTCGCACTCAGAGTTGGTATGCAAGATTCCATGAGGTTTCACACTTTAATTTGAGGAGCAAGGATTGGTACAGAGTTCGATTAGTTGGGTCTCGAAAGCTGTTTGCTCACTACAGTGAGAATTCATATTACATATCACCCGACTAGAAAAATGCAGATCAAGACAAAAACGGGTGTAAAGGCAACGTCTGGGATCCTGGAGTCTGTTCTGACATTCAGCACATTGAAAGCCTGAGAATCTGCTTAAAACTGCTCAAGGGCTTTACGTGCCTTGTTTGGGACCCCGGAGGCTGTTGGAATTCCAAACACTTGTGGAGATTTCTGGACGAATTCAAACACAAGCCGCCATAACAAGAAGCTTACCGGAATGTCCAACTTAAGGACTTTAACCAAAAGTGCTAGGTGGGAGACAACCCACCATGGTATGATTGTTCCATTTTCACTTTTATTTTGTTTCGGTTGTCTTTGAGTTCTCTTTTATTTTATTGAACCTGGAATTATTCATAATATCTGCATAAGCATCTGCATACTGCATTCTGCATTTCAAAAAAAAACACCCCACACGAACGCGTAGGCCACGCGTGGGTGTCGAATGGAAATTGGCGTAAAGATCCGACGCCCAAAAAGTTAGGCTGGAATCGTGCGACTGGTGTGCATTTAGCACAATACGGCCCACGCGTTCGCGTCCCTGACGTGAACGCATCACTTGCACCATAATCATCCCATGCGAAAGCATGAGCGACGCGTCTGCGTCGCGTGGATATTATGGTCCCCTAAATGGAAACAGAGAGTTGCGCCAAAACGATGCTGGAATCGTGTGTTTAGTGAAATTCCACACGACGCGTTCACGTGTTTCATGCGTTCGCGTCACTTACATTATCTCCCATTCACGCGATCGCGTCAGTGACGCTTCCGCATCGTTGCATTTTCGCATCATCCACGCTGCCGCGTGAACCACGCGTTCGCGTGGATTCAAAATCACTTACCCCAACCTATGCGAAACCCTACCCCTTCGCGTCACCCACTCACCCCTTTCCTTCCTCCTCTGCACTCTCTCCCTCCCCCTCACCAAACACCACCACTCCCAGTCGTCCAGCTCTGACTGCCGCCGCCCCACCATCGCTAAGACACCCTCCTTCCCCCCCTCTTCTTCCCTTGCACTCCCTCCACTGCCGCGCCGCCTCACAGAGCCACCACCACCGCGCCGCCTCCCATTACCACCGACCACCACCACAGCCCCACAACCTTCACCCCCTTCTTCTTTCCTTACCCCTCCCTTAACCCTAACCCAGCACTACAAACCCACCCCCTGCCACCACCTCAGACCACCACCGCGCCCCCCTCCCATCGCCGCCGCATCAGCAACACCACCACCGCATTCCTGCCATCTATTTGATCCATACCTCTGTTCATACACATACCAGGTTCTGCCAAACACCGATTCCTCTTTCATTAATAGTTATTGCATATTTTTCAGATTCAGTTCAAATTAGGATAGTTAGAGATGCATGATTGTAGTGGATTATAGGTGGTTAGGTAGCTAGAATGTGGTTAGTGGATTTAGGCCTGATAATTGTGCCATTCTTGCTACTTGTTTTATCTATTTCGCGATTCTGATTTTGCCGTGATGATCTTATTGTTCATATATTGTTCTTCCATGTTTCATGCTGCTATTACACTGTTCTTTCATGTTCATGTTATTTGTGTCTCTTTGAAGTTTTATTTATTTCTATATGAACTGATTTTTCTTGCTGTTTATTTCCCGGGAACATCCAATTTTAGCCGAAATGTTGCCCAATTTTCTGCAAATTGTTTCATTTTTCCCATTCTTGTATTGGTTTTGACAATTTTGAATTTTGCACTACTTGGCTACTACCAAACCAATTCATGAATGCACGGGCTAGCATTCTTCTTCCTGTTGATTCCCTAGTTAATAAATTGCATTATTAATGATTTCATTTTAATTTTGCAACTCTTGTATCTATCTGAATTAACATTAATAAACTGAAATCCTTGCTTGAATATGAGTTGCTTGTTCTTTAAATTTGTGAATTTATTGTTAACTAGGAAACCCATCATCGTGCCACTTACTTTAACTTTCTTTTTATTAACTCACTGCTTTTACTTTCTAACTTCCTTTTTACCTACTAACCATTTTAACTTTCTGATTTCCCTTTTTACCTAACTACTTTAACTTTCTAACTCAGGGCATGATCACTATTTTCCTAATTAATATGACTTCCACTTATCATATATTTTGGATTGTGATTTCTATTTTCAGACTTTTTCACTTGAACACAATCCACAATGCACATATATTTGACTCATTTCATGCTTCTCTTGCTCTTTTGCAACTCTGTGCTTATATTGCTATTATTCTACTTGCCTACTTGTTTTCCTGCTTTTGTTCTTCAATTATATCATGGAATTTCTGGTTTTCAGGATGTCTGACCCTCAAAGCAAAGGAAAAGGCAAGGCAACCACTGACAAAGGAAAATAGGCGAATCCTCTATGACCATCCTCGACATTTTGCATGATGATTCCTGGTGGGAAAAGACCTTTACCCCGCAGGAAAAGGCTGATCAGTTGATACCTGCAGCTGACCCAGTAAAATTTGCAAACAAATACTATGAGCTGAAGTACCTAGTTTTTGCCACATCCAGGAACATATACCTGGAAAGGACACTCAAAATTCCAGAAGAACTCAAGCAATACACTTCAGGTCAAATTAAATAGAGAGGCTGGTTCTTCCTGGAGAGAAACTTGACTGAGATCAACTCATCCTGGGTCAGAAAATTATACTGTAACTACTTTAAAACATCCCTGGATGTAGTACAGCACAGAGGCAAACAAATTCTGGTTACTGAGGAAGCCATTGAAGACATTGATGCCAAGGCATCTTAGGCTAGTTTCACTAGCATTTTTCTGTTAGTTTTAGTTGTTTTATGCATTTTCTTGAGCTTAAAGTAACCAAGAATGGTTAAATGAATAACAAAGCAATGAACCATCCAAACAGTATGATTTTGATGCAAATTTCATGAGTTTTTAGTTATATTACTTGAATGCTATGAATGGAAGATTTCTCATGAAATTTTGCAAGACTTTGATGCAGTTGTTTGGATGATTTCAGGGAAGAAGAGGTTAGGCAAGGAAGCAACAAAATCAATAAAGGAAGCTTGAATATCACATGTGGAGTTTAAGCTCCAGTTTAAGCTCCAGTTTAAGCAGTTTAAGCTCCAGTTTAAGCTCCAGTTTAAGCAGTTTAAGCTTAAACTGGAGCTTAAACGCCAAAATCAGGAAAAGCTGAAAGTGGCGTTCAACCTCCAGTTTAACCTTAAACTGGAAGTTAAACGCCAGAATTGAGAAATGCACCAGGGAGCATTCCCACGTTTAAGCTCCAGTTTAACCTTAAACTGGAGCTTAAACGTGTTCGACTATTTTTTTCTCCTCCAGGGTTGCTTTCTCATTTCCACGTTTAAGCTTCAGTTTAACCTTAAACTGAAAGCTTAAACGTGTTCGACTATTTTTTCTACTCTAGGGTTGCTTTCTCATTTCCACGTTTAAGCTTCAGTTTAACCTTAAACTGAAGCTTAAACGTGTTCGACTATTTTTTCTCCTCCAGGGTTGCTTTCTCATTTCCACGTTTAAGCTTCAGTTTAACCTTAAACTGAAGCTTAAACTGCAACTTAAACGCCACTATTTGAAAAGGTTTCTGGGCCAAAGATATTGCAGTTTAAGTTAGCATTTGAGCACAAACATTAACTTAAACGTACTCTGGTATGAAACCCAATTGAATATCATGGTTTATGGGATTGGGCCTGAAGAATTGATGAGTCTGGAATTTCAATTTGTTGAGTCATGTGTCATTACTTGATTATCACTAAGTTGGCTCAATGAATGTTACAGAATTGGATCAGCAGCCTCATCAGGGTTATGGATCATAAACCCAAAGCAAAAGGAAATCAGGGAAAGGCCTCAAAGCCCAAGAAACACAACAGAAGCTCAATTTAGAAAGTGTATAAATAGGATAGAATTTAAGTTAGAAAAGGACTTTTGGATCATTTTGCTAGTTTTCACACTTTTGTAATTGAATTCAGAGCTATGACTCACTAAACCCCTTTCATTGGGTTAGGGAGCTCTATTGTAATTCAATGAATCAATAATAGTTTTTATCTTCTTCTTCAATCTTTTCTCTTGAATTTTGTTAGAAAGCTTCTCGATCTAATTCCATTGGTTAGTTGTCTTGGGAAAGAAACTATCCATAATTGGAATCCTTCGGAACCTTGGGAAAGGAATGGAGGATTCATGCTAGAGAAGCTTTCTCACAGTGAATTGGATTGAGGTTTGGATGGATATTGTGACATGTAATCCTACCAAATTGTGGTTCATGAAACTGTGTGGTATAATCAGTGATCGAGCATCATCTCTTCTTATGAACATTTAAACCAAGGGATTGGGAATTTGTTTGTTTTTAGAGAGAATTGGTGAGCCAAGGGATTGGGATCCAATCATATAAGATTGCCAAGCAAAATTTAATGAATGCATTGGTTGAGGAAGGGATAAAAATGTTTTGATTCGGAGATCTCAATATCTCCTGAAACCTAATGAATTCCCCATTTCTGATCTACCACTTTCTCTTTACATTCTGCAATTAAATTCATGCAATCACCCCGACCCCTTTTTAATTTCAGCAATTTAGCTTCTAGCTCTTTAATTCATGAAATTTAAGATTCCGCAATTCTCATCTAAATCTTGATTCCGCTCAACTAGAACGCACTTCTAATCCGAATTGCTCACTCAACCAATCCTTGTGGGATTCGACCTCACTCTATTGTGAGTTTTTACTTGACGATAACCGGTGCACTTGCCGGAAGGAATTTTTGCCGATCGTGCAATTTCCTAAAATTGTAGCATCAAGTTTATGGCGCCGTTGCCGGGGATTGGTTTTCGATTGACAATTCTCAAATTGGAAGTTAACTAGATTGAGCATTTTTCTTGTTTTGTTAATTCAGTTCAAGTTACTTGTTGAATTTTAATTTCTGCACTCTGTTACTTGCTTTCTTTCTTTATGCCTTTAAATTCAAGCAACTAACTCACTGACTCACTAACTATTTGAATTAATTCCTCAACTGCTCTAACCATACTCTTCCATTAGCCAAGAGTATTTCACTTGTTTGTTGCCTGTGTTGTGTTCTTGTATGACAGGTAGGAGAGGAGAGACATCAACTCCTCCATATACCGAACCAGAGAGGACCCTTCATAAACTTAGAAGGGAAGCAAGAGGGAAGAGAGTACTGAGAGAAGAAGAATCTGAAGGAGAATCTGAGGACAATTTTGAGGAAGCTCTAGATCTCAACATGGATAGAGAAGTTCACAACCATGAGAGAGCTGATGGAAACAATGCCATTCTCGAGAGGAGGGTTCTTGGTTCATACATAAACCCAACCTCTGGGAATTGTGGTAGCAGCATTCAGAAACCACCCATTCAGGTCAACAATTTTGAACTCAAACCACAGCTAATATCACTGGTGGAGGATCATTGTTCATTTGGTGGGAGTGCTAATGAAGATCCAAACCAACATCTCACAAAATTCCTGAGAATTTGTGACACTGTGAAGTCCAATGGAGTCCAGGAAGATGCCTATAAACTGCTCTTGTTCCCATTTTCACTTAGGGACAAGGCAGCTAAGTGGCTGGAATCATTCCCAAGGGGGAGCCTAACAACCTGGGATGAGGTGGAAAGCAAGTTTCTGGCACGTTTCTACCCCCCATAAAAGGTCAATAGGCTTCGATCTGAGGTTCAGACTTTTAGACAACAAGATGGTGAAACTCTCTACGAGGCATGGGAGAGGTTCAAGGATTTGACAAGGAAATGCCCACCAGACATGTTCCATGACTGGGTGCAATTGCATATTTTCTATGATGGACTTTCTTATGAATCAAGGAAGGCTGTAGACCATTCATCAGGAGGTTCATTGAACAGGAAAAAGACTGTGGAAGAAGCCATTGAAGTGATTGAGACAGTGGCTGAGAATGAGTACTACTATGCTTCAGAGAGACACAACACTAAGAGAGTCATGGAGCTGAACCATGTTGATACAATTCTAGCCCAAAACAAGGTATTTGCCAAGCAACTAGTAGAGCTCACCAGGAAATTAGAAACAAATCAAGTGGCTGCAATACATACACAAGATCAAGAGGAAGTAAGCACTGAAGGAGGTGATTGGGAAGAGGCCAACTATGTGGGAAATCAACAAAGGCAACCATATGATCCACATTCCAACACTTACAACCGAGGCTGGAAAAACCACCCAAACTTTGGGTGGGGAAACCAGCAAACCCAACCACAAAACCACAAACCTTACAACCCCAACCAACATAACAATTCCACATACCAAAACTCCAACCAAAGATCATACCAAGCCACACAAAACACTTACTCCCAACCACCATATCATGGCCAAAATAATCAACCTGCCCAACCTAATCCGAACCAACAATTTCAAGATCAATTAACCAGGATAGAAGGAATGCTTGCAAACATGGGTCAGGACATAAGTGAGTTGAAAAGCTTTAGGGATGATGTGAGATCTACCTTAAGGAACCATGGTGAAAAACTCAAGAGGATGGATTCTCGAGTAGGAGAGCTATCTCAACAGGCCCCCAAGTCAACTGCAGTGTTCCCTAGTGACACAGAAAAGAATCCTAAAGGGGAACAAAAGGGAGTGAGATGGGAAGAATGCAAGGCCATCACCATATTGAAGGAAGTCTCAGAAGAAGAAGGAATCAGACCATCAGAACAGGAGCCAGAAATCTTGAAGGAAGGTGTGGAAGAAGCTAAGCAGGAAAGTGAAACTGAGCAAGCCAAGGAACTGCAAAATAAAGGCATGCTGGAAACATACCAACCAAAAGCACCATTTCCTCAGAGGTTAGGAGGAGGTGAAAAAGGGAAAACATATTCAAGGTTTTTAGAGACATTTAAGTCTCTCCATATCAATATTCCCTTTCTTGAGATTCTCCAGCAGATGCCTACACATATCAAGTATTTGAAGGAATTGCTGAGCAAGAAAAGAGTTTTGAAGGGAGGACAAACTGTAATAATGAACAAAGAATGCAGTATCCTCATCAAGAAGGACATAGCCTCTAAGAAAACAAACCCAGGAAGTTTTCATATCCCCTGCATCATAGGGGAAACAAAAATTGACAGAGGATTCTGTGATCTAGGAGCTAGCATAAATGTGATGCCTCTGACTCTTATGAAGAGGCTACAACTGAATGAGGTGAGATCCACTGATGTAATCATACAACTGGCTGACAAAACTCAGAAGCAAGCTGAAGGGGTAGTTGAGAATGTGCTGGTGAAAGTGAGAAATTATTTCTTCCCCACAGACTTTGTCATTTTGGACATGGAGGAAAGCTACCTACACCCTATCATTCTGGGAAGGCCATTTCTAGCCACTGCTAGAGCGCTCATAGATGTAGAACAAGGAGAGCTAATTTTGAGAATACATGATGAACAGCTCATTTTCCATGTTTTCAAACCTGCATCTGAGCCTGAACCAGAACCTGAAAAGCCTAAGGATGATAGTAGCCATCTGTGTTTGAAGGAAAGCAATCCAGCAGCTGAAACTCTGAAACAGTCCTTGGAAGGCAAACAAGAATTGCAAGAGTTAAAGCCACAAGAATCAATAGAAACAGCTCAGAAGGATCCTCCTGGCATAAGGGTCAATGAAGAAATCCTCAAGAGAGAGGGAAGAATTGTAAAGAAATTGCCAAGAGGGTGGAGAAACAAGAAAATTCCCACTGAAGGTTTCTCTCCGGGAGATAAAGTGATATCAAGTCATTATCTGCCAATCCCACCTGGCCTCAAAACCATTCCTTCCCAGCTCCCTCAAGTGTTCACAATCCGGAAAGTTCTTTCTATGGAACATTTGGAAATCATGAAGGAATCAAATGGGGACGTTTTCATAGTGAGAGGAGAGGACATTAAGCACTACAATCCACCCTAACAAGCTGACCGTCAAGCTAATGACGTTAAAGAAGCGCTTGTTGGGAGGCAACCCAACCTGAGGTAATACTCCTTTGCTGTTTCTTTTATTTGTTTCAATAAAAAGGTGAAGTAGTTTCTGTGCATTGCAAAGAATTAAGTTTGGTGTTTCACACCAAACAATGAATTTGTGGATCAATAATTCAAAGGGGAATGTGTGATTCTAAGTTTGGTGTTCCACCATACAGATCAACTGAACACAACAACCTTTGAATTATATGAAAGGTACAACCATTCTAAGCAATCACAGAAATGCTTAAAATCCTTAGCAGCAACTTCATTCCAAGGAGAATTCAAGGATTCAAAGAGCAGAGGAGTAAGTAGGAGACTAAGTTTGGTGTTCACACACCAACTTAAGACTCAGACACTTGCCCATACATAGTTGAGCTAACCACTCAAGTGCTTGAGAAGCAAGCAACTTCATCACTCTTTGCAGGAAAGGAAACAAGGATCTTAGAAAGAACATGAAGCAACAACTAGGAGAAGAAGGAGAAATCAAAATTTTTCCTGGCAACAAAGAGAAAACAAGAAATTTCACAAGGTGGTGTTGTTCCTTGACCATTCTTTAAAAAGGCAAACAAAAGCATGCTTGTTCTGGTTTAAACTGTAATTGTTGAATCTTTCTGGAATGTGAAGTTTTTAGTATGAGTGTTGGTTTACTGCTTTGAATAAAGTGAATGCCTAGATGTTTGGATATAACTTCACCTTCTTAAACAAATGCTTGCCATGCTTGTTCTGTTTCCAAAAATAAAAGAAAAGTTTAAACAAAAGTAACTTGGCTCAATTAGTGACAAATCAAGTAGAATTAAGTGGTGGTATGCATGCTTGATTGTTTAGTCAGATCACTGGAAATTGAGTGTAGAATTATCATTTTTGTGTAGAAGTTTGAATACTGTCTATGGATCTTGATGAATAAATGTCTTTGGCCATGAAAAAGAAAGAAAAAGAAGAAGAAAAAGCCACTGAAAAAGGGCAACCAAAAAGCAAAAAAATTGAGAGAATAAGCTAGGCACCAATGGTTTGAACTTCTGAGACAAATGCCTGTGGTGTTTATGTATTAATGATATGCTTGGATGAATAGGTTCTGAGGAGTGTTTCAACACTTGGTAACTTGGGTTAACTAACCCGGGATTATCAACCAAAAGTCCATTATCAAGAGTAACCTAAATACAAAACATTTAGTCACACAAAGAGGTGTTGGGCACCAATATCTC
Source organism: Arachis hypogaea (assembly GCF_003086295.3). Taxonomy (NCBI): domain Eukaryota; kingdom Viridiplantae; phylum Streptophyta; class Magnoliopsida; order Fabales; family Fabaceae; genus Arachis; species Arachis hypogaea. Next base: position 70,734,783 of record NC_092040.1, on the reverse strand, counting down.
AAGAAGAAATGTGAACTAAAATGCCTGTAGTGGATATGTGTAGTGCACTGATAAGAAAAAAAGAAAATGCCAAAGGCTTGTGCAACACATGACACTGAGCAAACAAGGAGCAAAGGAGCTCTAAGAAAAAGAAAAACAAAGAAGGGAAAAGTGCCAAGGACATAAGAATAACAAGAGGCCGTAGCAGTGTTTAATGGATGCAATGAAAAAGTGATAATCTTACCTGATAAGAATGAAAAAGTGATGCTGCAACTTTCTGCATAAAACCCTTCTGATGAACTTCAAATGCTTGCTAATATAGCCAATGTAATTGCTTTCTGTTTCATACTTTCTTCTCAAATAACTCAGGACTTGCTTAGGGACAAGCAAGTATTAAGTTTGGTGTTGTGATGCCAAGGCATCTTAGGCTAGTTTCACTAGCATTTTTCTGTTAGTTTTAGTTGTTTTATGCATTTTCTTGAGCTTAAAGTAACCAAGAATGGTTAAATGAATAACAAAGCAATGAACCATCCAAACAGTATGATTTTGATGCAAATTTCATGAGTTTTTAGTTATATTACTTGAATGCTATGAATGGAAGATTTCTCATGAAATTTTGCAAGACTTTGATGCAGTTGTTTGGATGATTTCAGGGAAGAAGAGGTTAGGCAAGGAAGCAACAAAATCAATAAAGGAAGCTTGAATATCACATGTGGAGTTTAAGCTCCAGTTTAAGCAGTTTAAGCTTAAACTGGAGCTTAAACGCCAAAATCAGGAAAAGCTGAAAGTGGCGTTCAACCTCCAGTTTAACCTTAAACTGGAAGTTAAACGCCAGAATTGAGAAATGCACCAGGGAGCATTCCCACGTTTAAGCTCCAGTTTAACCTTAAACTGGAGCTTAAACGTGTTCGACTATTTTTTTCTCCTCCAGGGTTGCTTTCTCATTTCCACGTTTAAGCTTCAGTTTAACCTTAAACTGAAGCTTAAACGTGTTCGACTATTTTTTCTCCTCCAGGGTTGCTTTCTCATTTCCACGTTTAAGCTTCAGTTTAACCTTAAACTGAAGCTTAAACTGCAACTTAAACGCCACTATTTGAAAAGGTTTCTGGGCCAAAGATATTGCAGTTTAAGTTAGCATTTGAGCACAAACATTAACTTAAACGTACTCTGGTATGAAATCCAATTGAATATCATGGTTTATGGGATTGGGCCTGAAGAATTGATGAGTCTGGAATTTCAATTTGTTGAGTCATGTGTCATTACTTGATTATCACTAAGTTGGCTCAATGAATGTTACAGAATTGGATCAGCAGCCTCATCAGGATTATGGATCATAAACCCAAAGCAAAAGGAAATCAGGGAAAGGCCTCAAAGCCCAAGAAACACAATAGAAGCTCAATTTAGAAAGTGTATAAATAGGATAGAATTTAAGTTAGAAAAGGACTTTTGGATCATTTTGCTAGTTTTCACACTTTTGTAATTGAATTCAGAGCTATGACTCACTAAACCCCTTTCATTGGGTTAGGGAGCTCTATTGTAATTCAATGAATCAATAATAGTTTTTATCTTCTTCTTCAATCTTTTCTCTTGAATTTTGTTAGAAAGCTTCTCGATCTAATTCCATTAGTTAGTGATGAGCGGATAATTTGTATATTTTTTGGCATTGTTTTTAGTATGTTTTTGTTATGATCTAGTTAGTTTTTAGTATATTTTTATTAGTTTTTAGTTAAAATTCACTTCTCTGGACTTTACTATGAGTTTGTGTGTTTTTCTGTGATTTCATGTATTTTCTGGCTGAAATTGAGGGACCTGAGCAAAAATCTGATTCAGAGACCAAAAAGGACTGCAGATGCTGTTGGATTCTGACCTCCCTGCACTCGAAGTGGATTTTCTGGAGCTACAGAAACCCAATTGGCGCGCTCTCAACGGCGTTGGAAAGTAGACATCCTGGGCTTTCCAGCAATATATGATAGTCCATACTTTGCCCAAGATTTGATGGCCCAAACCGGCGTTCAAAGTCACCTCAAGAAATCCCAGCGTTAAACGCTGGAACTGGCACCCAAATGGGAGTTAAACGCCCAAACTGGCACTAAAGCTGGCGTTTAACTCAAAGAGGAGTCTCTGCACGAAATTTGCTTCATTGCTCAGCCCAAGCACACACCAAGTGGGCCCGGAAGTGGATTTTTATGTCATTTACTCATTTCTATACACCTTAGGTTACTAGTTCTTATAAGTAGGACCTTTTACTATTGTAAAAAAAAAGGACTTTGGTAGCTATCTTCGTTTTGTATGCTATCTTAGATCATTGGGAGGCTGGCCATTCGGCCATGCCTAGACCTCATGCTTATGTATTTTCAACGGTGGAGTTTCTACACACCATAGATTAAGGTGTGGAGCTCTGCTGTACCTCGAGTATTAATGCAATTACTATTGTTCTTCCATTCAATTCCGCTTGTTCTTTGTCCAAGATATCATTTGTTCTTCAACTTGATGAAGGTGATGATTGTCACGAATCATCACCATTCTCACCCATGAACAAAGTGACTGACAACCACTCTTGTTCTACAAGCAACTAAGGCCATAGTGAATATCTCTTGGATTCCTGATTGCACGATGCATGGTTGATCGCCTGACAACCGAGTGCTCGCCTGACAAACGAGCCAACCATTCCGTGAGATCAGAGTCTTCGTGGTATAGGCGAGAACTGATGGCAGCATTCAAGAGAATCTGGAAGGTCTAACCTTGTCTGTGGTATTCTGAGTAGGATTCAATGACTGAATGACTGTGACGTGCTTCAAACTCCTGAGGGCGGGGCGTTAGTGACAGACGCAAAAGAATCACTGGATTCTATTCCGGCCTGATTGAGAACCGACAGATGAATTCCGCTATGCTGTGACAGAGCATATGCAATCGCTTTCACTGAGAGGATGGGAGGTAGCCACTGACAACGGTGAAACCCTTGCTTAAGCTTGCCATGGAAAGGAGTAAGAAGGATTGGATGAAGACAGTAGGAGAGCAGAGAGACGGAAGGGAAGGCATCTTCATGCGCTTATCTGAAGTTCCTACCAATGAATTACATAAGTATCTCTATCTTTACCTTTGTGTTATTTTCGTTCATCACCATTACTACTTGAGTTTGCCTGACTAAGATTTACAAGATGACCATAGCTTGCTTCAATACTAACAATCTCCGTGGGATCGACCCTTACTCGCGTAAGGTTTATTACTTGGACGACCCAGTGCACTTGCTGGTTAGTTGTGCGAAGTTGTGTAATGCCATGGTATTGAGCTACCACGTTGTTGGAGCCATTACTGGGGATTATGAGAGTTGTGAAAAAGTATTGTTCACAATTTCGCGCACCAAGTTTCTGGCGCCGTTGCCGGGGATTGTTCAAGTTTTGAGCAAGCCTTTTGTCCGGTAACATTGATGCCAAAATCCGGCAACAGCACCAAGTTTTTGGCGCCGTTGCCGGGGATTGTTCAAGTTTTGAGCAAGCCTTTTGTCCGGTAACATTGATGCCAAAATCCGGCAACAGCACCAAGTTTTTGGCGCCGTTGCCGGGGATTGTTCAAGTTTTGAGCAAGCTTTTGGTAACATCAGTGCCAAGATCCGGCAACAACACCAAGTTTTTGGCGTTATTGCCAGGGATTGTTCAAGTTTGGACAACTGACGGTTCATCTTGTTGCTTAGATTAGGTATTTATTTTTTTTCGAAATTCTTGAAGATGAATTCTAGAGTTTCATGATGATTTGTTGAAATCTGGCTGGCTGAGAAGCCATGTCTAATCTCATTGGACCGAGGTTTCAACTTATCACCACAAGAGCTTGTTGATTTTCTATCAATCTTGCTTTTGGAGCAGTGATCTGCTAAGGCTTGGCTGGCCTCTGGCCATGTCTAGTGTTTTGGACCGAAGCTTTCTTTGAAAGCTTGGCTGGCTGTGAAGCCATGTCTAGTTCCTGGACCGGAGTCTTAGACTAGCATTGCACTGATTCCTGGAATTCTCATTAAGAATTTTGATACCTTTTTCCACTTAATTTTCGAAAAACACAAAAAAAAATTCAGAAAAATCTTAAAATCCAAAAATATTTCTTGTTTGAGTCTAGTGTCTCATCATAAGTTTGGTGTCAATTGCATTCATGTGTCTTAAGAATCTTCAAGTAATTCTTGATGATTTTTGTGCTCTGATCTTTGAATTCTATTGACTTGATTGTTTTGTGTGTCTCATATGCATTTTCATTTTGTTAGTGTCAGTAGTATACAAACTGCTAAGTTTGGTGTCTTACATGCATTGTTATTTGATTCTTGTTGCATTTTGATTTGTTCTTATTATTAAAAATCCAAAAATATTTTTAATTTGTGTCTTTTCAAGTCAATAATACAGAGAATTGAAGATTCAGAACATACAGCAGAGGAATTGCACAGAAAAAGCTGGGCGTTCAAAACGCCCAGTGAAGAAGGACAGACTGGCGTTTAAACGCCAGCCAGGGTACCTGGTTGGGCGTTTAACGCCCAAAAGGGTAGCATTTTGGGCGTTAAACGCCAGAATGGATACCATTCTGGGCGTTTAACGCCAGGATGGCTAGAAGGGAAGATTTTGTTTTCAAATCAATTTTTTTTCTAAGTTTTCAAAAATCTTTTCAAAATCAAATCTTTTTCAAATCAATTTTTCAATCAAATCTTTTTCAAAATCAATTTCTTTCCATTTTTTTAGATACTTACTATCAATTAATGATTTGATTCAACATTTCAAGTATGTTGCCTTTTCTGTTGAGAAAGGTTTAATGCTTGAATCATATCTTTTCTTGATAGTCAAGTTTTTAATTTTCAAACCAAATCTTTTTAAAATATTTTCAAATCATATCTTCTCAATCACATTTTTTTACCAATCATATCTTCTTAACCATATCTTTTTCAAAATAGTTTTCAATCAAATCTTTTTGATTTCTAATTTCAAAATCTTTTTCAAAAATCACTTGATTTCTTTTCCATTTTCATTTTCGAAAATTAAGTAATGTTTTTCAAAAATGTTTTCAAAATTTTTTCACTTAATTTTCGAAAATCACTTCCCTCTTTCTCACATCCTTCTATTTATGGACTAATACTATCCCTTAATGCAAAATTCGAACTCCATCTCCTTTGTTAAGTTCGAATTTTCCACTTCTGTCTTCTACTCTTCTTTTCCTCTGACACCTAAAGGAATCTCTATACTGTGACATAGAGGATTCCACATTTTCTTGTTCCCTTATCTTTCTTATGAGCAGGAGCAAAGACAAAGGCATTCTTGTTGAGGCTGATCCTGAACCTGAAAGGACCTTGAAGAGAAAGCTAAGAGAAGCCAAAGCACAATTCTCTTTAGAACACCTGAACGAACTCTTTAAAGAAGAAGAACAAATGGCAGCCGAAAACAACAACAATGCCAACAATGCAAGGAAGGTGCTGGGTGACTTCACTGCACCTACTCCCGATTTCTATGGGAGAAGCATCTCTATCCCTGCCATTGGAGCAAACAACTTTGAGCTTAAGCCTCAATTAGTTTCTCTAATGCAACAGAATTGCAAGTTCCATGGACTTCCACTGGAAGATCCTCATCATTTTTTAGCTGAGTTCTTGCAAATCTGTGACACTGTCAAGACTAATGGGGTTGACCCTGAGGTCTACAGACTAATGCTATTCCCTTTTGCTGTAAGAGACAGAGCTAGAACATGGTTGGACTCTCAACCTAAAGAAAGCCTGGACTCTTGGGAAAAGCTAGTCAATGCCTTCTTGGCAAAGTTCTTTCCACCTCAAAAATTGAGTAAGCTTAGAGTGGAAGTCCAAACCTTCAGACAGAAGGAAGGAGAATCCCTCTATGAAGCTTGGGAAAGATACAAACAATTAATCAGAAAGTGTCCCTCTGACATGCTTTCTGAATGGAGTATCATAGGTATTTTCTATGATGGTCTCTCTGAACTGTCCAAGATGTCTTTGGATAGCTCTTCTGGAGGATCTCTTCATTTGAAGAAGACGCCTGTAGAAGCTCAAGAACTGATTGAAATGGTTGCAAATAACCAATTCATGTACACTTCTGAAAGAAATCCTGTGAACAATGGGACTAGTCAGAAGAAAGGAGTTCTTGAGATTGATACTCTGAATGCCATATTGGCTCAGAACAAAATATTGACTCAACAAGTCAATATGATTTCTCAAAGTCTGTCTGGAATGCAAAATGCACCAAGCAGTACTAAGGAAGCTTCATCTGAGGAAGAAGCTTATGATCCTGAGAATCCTTCAATAGAAGAGGTGAATTACATGGGAGAACCCTATGGAAACACCTATAATCCTTCATGGAGGAATCATCCAAATCTTTCATGGAAGGATCAACAGAGACCTCAACAAGGTTTCAATAATAATAATGGTGGAAGAAACAGGTTTAGCAATAGCAAGCCTTTTCCATCATCTTCTCAGCAACAGACAGAGAGTTCTAAGCAGAATACTTCTGATTTAGCAACCATGGTCTCTGATCTAATCAAGACCACTCAAAGTTTCATGACTGAAACAAGGTCTTCCATCAGGAATCTGGAAGGACAAGTGGGTCAGCTGAGCAAGAAAATTACTGAACTCCCTCCAAGTACTCTCCCAAGCAATACAGAAGAAAATCCAAAAGGAGAGTGCAAGGCCATCAACATGGCCGAATTTTGGGAGGAAGAAGAGGCAGTGAACGCCACTGAGGAAGGCCTCACTGGGCGTCCACTGGCCTCCAATGAGTTCCCCAATGAGGAACCAAGGGAATCTGAGGCTCAAAATGAGACCATAGAGATTCCATTGGACTTACTTCTGCCATTCATGAGCTCTGATGAGTATTCTTCCTCTGAAGAGGATGAGTATGTCACTGAAGAGCAAGTTGCTAAATACCTTGGAGCAATCATGAAGCTAAATGACAAGTTATTTGGAAATGAGACTTGGGAGGATGAACCCCCTCTGCTCACCAAAGAACTGGATGACTTGTCTAGGCAGAAACTGCCTCAAAAGAGGCAAGATCCTAGGAAGTTTTCTATACCTTGTACCATAGGCACCATGACCTTCAAGAAGGCCTTGTGTGACTTAGGGTCAAGTGTAAACCTCATGCCCCTCTCTGTAATGGAGAAATTAGGGATCTTTGAGGTGCAAGCTGCAAAAATCTCACTAGAGATGGCGGACAACTCAAGAAAACAAGCACATGGACTTGTAGAGGATGTTCTGGTTAAAGTTGAAGACCATTACATCCCTACTGATTTCATAGTCCTAGAGACTGGGAAGAGCATGGATGAATCCATTATCCTTGGCAGACCCTTCCTAGCCACAGCAAAGGCTGTGATTGATGTTGATAGAGGAGAGTTGATCATTCAAGTGAATGAAGAATCCTTGGTGTTTAAGGCCCAAGGATGTCCCTCTGTCATCATGGAGAGGAAGCATGAAGCGCTTCTCTCAAAACAGAGCCAAACAGAGCCCCCACAGTCAAACTCTAAGTTTGGTGTTGGGAGGCCATAACCAAACTCTAAGTTTGGTGTTGAACCCCCACATTCAAACTCTAAGTTTGGTGTTGGGAGGTTCCAACACGGTTCTGAGCATTTCTGAGGCTCCATGAGAGTCCTCTGTCAAGCTAGTGACACTAAAGAAGCACTTGTTGGGAGGCAACCCAATGTTTTATATTTAATTATTTTCTTTTGTTATTTTATCTCTTTTGTAGGTTGATGATCATGAGAAGTCACAAAATTAATTGAAAAAGCAAAAACAGAATGAAAAACAGGAAGAAAAACAGCACACCCTGGAGGAAGATGCTGCTGGCGTTTAAACGCCAGTAAGCCTAGCAGTTGGGCGTTTAACGCCCAGTCTGGCACCATTCTGGGCGTTTAACGCCAGAAAGGGGCACCAGACTAGCGTTAAACACCAGGAAAGGGCAAGAACCTGGCGTTAAACGCCAGGAATGGGCACCAGCCCGGCGTTTAACGCCAGAATTGGCTCAAAACGTGAATTTTGATGCCATTTGGTGCAGGGATGACTTTTCCTTGACACCACAGGATCTGTGGACCCCACAGGACCCCACCACCACTCACATCCATCCTTCATAAATCCCCACCAACCTCACCCTTCAAATTCAAACCACTTTCCCTCCCAAACCCACCCATAATGGCCGAACCATTACCCCCCTCTCTCCTATATATACCCTTCTTCAACCCTTCATTTTCACACAACCTAAACACCACTTCTCCCCCTCTTTGGCCGAACACACCACCATCTCCCTCTTCCTCATTTCTTCTTCTTCTTCTACTCTCTTCTCTCTTCTTTTGCTCGAGGACGAGCAAACATTTTAAGTTTGGTGTGGTAAAAGCATTGCTTTTTGTTTTTCCATAACCATTTATGGCATCCAAGGCCGGAGAAACCTCTAGAAAGAGGAAAGGGAAGGCAAAAGCTTCCACCTCCGAGTCATGGGAGATGGATAGGTTCATCTCAAGGGTGCATCAAGACCACTTCTATGAAGTTGTGGCCTTGAAGAAGGTGATCCCCGAGGTCCCCTTTTCACTCAAAAAGGGTGAATATCCGGAGATCCGACATGAGATCCGAAGAAGAGGTTGGGAAGTTCTTACCAACCCCATTCAACAAGTCGGAATCTTGATGGTTCAAGAGTTCTATGCCAATGCATGGATCACCAAGAACCATGACCAAAGTGTGAACCCGAATCCAAAGAATTATCTTACTATGGTTCGGGGGAAATACTTGGATTTTAGTCCGGAGAGTGTGAGGGTGGCGTTCAACTTGCCTATGATGCAAGGAGATGAACATCCTTACACAAGAAGGGTCAACTTTGATCAAAGGTTGGACCAAGTCCTCACAGTCATATGTGAAGAGGGCGCACAATGGAAGCAAGATTCAAGGGGAAAGCCGGTCCAATTGAGAAGGCATGACCTCAAGCCCGTGGCTAGAGGATGGTTAGAGTTCATACAACGCTCAATCATTCCCACTAGCAACCGGTCCGAAGTTACCATAGACCGGGCTATCATGATCCATAGCATCATGATTGGAGAAGAAATAGAGGTTCATGAGGTTATAGCCCAAGAACTCTATAAGGTGGCGGACAAGTCCTCTACCTTGGCAAGGTTAGCCTTTCCTCATCTCATTTGTCACCTCTGTTATTCAGTGGGAGTTGACATAGAGGGAGACACCCCCATTGAGGAGGACAAGCCCATCACTAAGAAGAGGATGGAGCACACAAGAGATCCCACTCATCATGAGATCCCTGAGATTCCTCAAGGGATGCACTTTCCTCCACAAAACTATTGGGAGCAACTAAACACCTCCCTAGGAGAATTGAGTTCCAACATGGGACAACTAAGGGTGGAGCATCAAGAACACTCCATCATCCTTCATGAGATTAGAGAAGATCAAAGAATCATGAGGGAGGAGCAACAAAGACAAGGAAGAGACATTGAGGAGCTCAAGCACTCCATAGGATCTTCAAGAGCAAGGAAGAGCCGCCATCACTAAGGTGGACCCGTTCCTTGATTTCCTTGTTCTTTATTCTTCTGTTTTTCGAAATTTATGCTTATGTTTATCCATGTTTGTGTCTTGTGATCATTAGTGTCTTAGTGTCTATGCCTTAAAGTTATGAATGTCCTATGAATCCATCACCTTTCTTGAATAAAAATGTGTTTAATTGAAAAAGGAAGAATTGCATGAATTTTGAATTTTATAACAGTTTAATTATTTTGATGTGGTGGCAATATTTTTGTTCTCTGAATGTATGCTTAAACAGTGCATATGTATCTTGAATTTGTGGTTCATGAATGTTGGCTCTTGAAAGAATGATGAAAAAGGAGACATGTTACTGAGGATCTGAAAAATCATTAAAATGATTCTTGAAGCAAGAAAAAGCTATTCAAAAAAAAAAAAAAAAAGAGAAAAATCGAAAAAAAAAACGAAAAAAAATATATATATAGAGAAATAAAGAGTTGTGATCCAAGGCAAATAAGAGTGTGATTAAGAACCCTGGACACCTCTAATTGGGGACTTTAGCAAAGCTGAGTCACAATCTGAAAAGGTTCACCCAATTATGTCTCTGTGGCATGTATGTATCCGGTGGTAATACTGGAAGACAGAGTGCTTTGGGCCACAGCCAAGACTCAATAAATAGCTATGTTCAAGAATCATCATACTTTACTAAGAGAATCATTAACACTATCTGGACTCTGAGTTCCTAAAGAAGCCAATCATTCTGAATTTCAAAGGATAGAGTGAGATGCCAAAACTATTCAGAGGCAAAAAGTTAAAAGCCCCGCTCATCTGATTAATACTGATCTTCACAGATATTTTTGGAATTCATTGCATATTCTCTTCTTTTTATCTTATTTGATTTTCAGTTGCTTGAGGACAAGCAACAATTTAAGTTTGGTGTTGTGATGAGCGGATAATTTGTATACTTTTTGGCATTGTTTTTAGTATGTTTTTGTTATGATCTAGTCAGTTTTTAGTATATTTTTATTAGTTTTTAGTTAAAATTCACTTCTCTGGACTTTACTATGAGTTTGTGTGTTTTTCTGTGATTTCATGTATTTTCTGGCTGAAATTGAGGGACCTGAGCAAAAATCTGATTCAGAGACCAAAAAGGACTGCAGATGCTGTTGGATTCTGACCTCCCTGCACTCGAAGTGGATTTTCTGGAGCTACAGAAACCCAATTGGCGCGCTCTCAACGGCGTTGGAAAGTAGACATCCTGGGCTTTCCAGCAATATATGATAGTCCATACTTTGCCCAAGATTTGATGGCCCAAACCGGCGTTCAAAGTCACCTCAAGAAATCCAAGCGTTAAACGCTGGAACTGGCACCCAAATGGGAGTTAAACGCCCAAACTGGCACTAAAGCTGGCGTTTAACTCCAAGAGGAGTCTCTGCACGAAATTTGCTTCATTGCTCAGCCCAAGCACACACCAAGTGGGCCCGGAAGTGGATTTTTATGTCATTTACTCATTTCTGTACACCTTAGGTTACTAGTTCTTATAAGTAGGACCTTTTACTATTGTAAAAAAAAAGGACTTTGGTAGCTATCTTCGTTTTGTATGCTATCTTAGATCATTGGGAGGCTGGCCATTCGGCCATGCCTAGACCTCATGCTTATGTATTTTCAACGGTGGAGTTTCTACACACCATAGATTAAGGTGTGGAGCTCTGCTGTACCTCGAGTATTAATGCAATTACTATTGTTCTTCCATTCAATTCCGCTTGTTCTTTGTCCAAGATATCATTTGTTCTTCAACTTGATGAAGGTGATGATTGTCACGAATCATCACCATTCTCACCCATGAACAAAGTGACTGACAACCACTCTTGTTCTACAAGCAACTAAGGCCATAGTGAATATCTCTTGGATTCCTGATTGCACGATGCATGGTTGATCGCCTGACAACCGAGTGCTCGCCTGACAAACGAGCCAACCATTCCGTGAGATCAGAGTCTTCGTGGTATAGGCGAGAACTGATGGCAGCATTCAAGAGAATCCGGAAGGTCTAACCTTGTCTGTGGTATTCTGAGTAGGATTCAATGACTGAATGACTGTGACGTGCTTCAAACTCCTGAGGGCGGGGCGTTAGTGACAGACGCAAAAGAATCACTGGATTCTATTCCGGCCTGATTGAGAACCGACAGATGAATTCCGCTATGCTGTGACAGAGCATATGCAATCGCTTTCACTGAGAGGATGGGAGGTAGCCACTGACAACGGTGAAACCCTTGCTTAAGCTTGCCATGGAAAGGAGTAAGAAGGATTGGATGAAGACAGTAGGAGAGCAGAGAGACGGAAGGGAAGGCATCTTCATGCGCTTATCTGAAGTTCCTACCAATGAATTACATAAGTATCTCTATCTTTACCTTTGTGTTATTTTCGTTCATCACCATTACTACTTGAGTTTGCCTGACTAAGATTTACAAGATGACCATAGCTTGCTTCAATACTAACAATCTCCGTGGGATCGACCCTTACTCGCGTAAAGTTTATTACTTGGACAACCCAGTGCACTTGCTGGTTAGTTGTGCGAAGTTGTGTAATGCCATGGTATTGAGCTACCACGTTGTTGGAGCCATTACTGGGGATTATGAGAGTTGTGAAAAAGTATTGTTCACAATTTCGCGCACCAGTTAGTTGTCTTGGGAAAGAAACTATCCATAATTGGAATCCTTCGGAACCTTGGGAAAGGAATGGAGGATTCATGCTAGAGAAGCTTTCTCACAGTGAATTGGATTGGGGTTTGGATAGATATTGTGACATGTAATCCTACCAAATTGTGGTTCATGAAACTGTGTGGTATAATCAGTGATCGAGCATCATCTCTTCTTATGAACATTTAAACCAAGGGATTGGGAATTTGTTTGTTTTTAGAGAGAATTGGTGAGCCAAGGGATTGGGATCCAATCATATAAGATTGCCAAGCAAAATTTAATGAATGCATTGGTTGAGGAAGGGATAAAAATGTTTTGATTCGGAGATCTCAATATCTCCTGAAACCCAATGAATTCCCCATTTCTGATCTACCACTTTCTCTTTACATTCTGCAATTAAATTCATGCAATCACCCCGACCCCTTTCTAATTTCAGCAATTTAGCTTCTAGCTCTTTAATTCATGAAATTTAAGATTCCGCAATTCTCATCTAAATCTTGATTCCGCTCAACTAGAACACACTTCTAATCCGAATTGCTCACTCAACCAATCCTTGTGGGATTCGACCTCACTCTATTGTGAGTTTTTACTTGACGATAACCGGTGCACTTGCCGGAAGGAATTTTTGCCGATCGTGCAATTTGAGAGGTTTGAGCGATGCAACAGGTTACGTTATGAGAGGGCTGAGTGTCGCCAGAAGCGACGCTATGAGCACCTCAAGTTGATGATCCAATCCTGTGGTGACATCCCCTCCGAGCCTGACACACCTTCAGAGATATCTAAGGAGGAGGCGAGTGATCATGAGGAGGAGGCACCTACCCAGGCTGAGCAGGCAGCACCTGAGCAGGCTGTACCACACCATGAGGAACCCCATCTGATATAGCCGACTGACCCGGAAATCCCTCTACAGACTGAGCCTCCGCTTCAGCAGACAGACCCCCTTCCACTCGCAGAGACACCGACAGCCCATCCTTCCGGAGATGACACTTCTTCACACCCAGTTTAAGTGAGCATCGAGGACGACGCTATTATTTAAGTGTGTGGAGGTTGCCATCTCTGCCAGATATTTTTTGGTGGACCACTATAAGACTCTTCTATCTTATTTTGTTCATTTTCTGTATTTTATTTGCACATTTTTCTCTTTTTGCTTCTGCTGTATTTTTATTTTATTTTTGCATTTTGCACTTTGGGCTGTATATATCTTAGATATTTAGCTTAATTTGCACTTTTAGCTTACTAGTTATATATTAAGTAGATTAATTAGTATAGTTTACCCTTTTAGCATATGGTAAGTTGGTTTAATTGAAAATAAAAGAGTAAACTAGAAACTTTAGCATAACAGAATAAAAACAATCCACACACCTTGTATATATATAGTATTACATGTTAGTTAGTTAACAACATTTCTTCAAGGAGGAACACTGGTGCACGAAAATTACACTCACACTATGTAATTCCGCACAACTAACTAGCAAGTGCACTGGGTCGTCCAAGTAATACCTTACGTGAGTAAGGGTCGAATCCCACGGATATTGTTGGCTTGAAGCAAGCTATGGTTATCTTATTATTCTTAATTAGGATACCAATATGGTTCTTTAATTTCTATTGTAAAAAGTGAAAGGGCATAAAACAGGTAATTGCTACTCAATAATGGAGAATATGTTGGAGTTTTGGAGATGCTTTGTCTTCTGAATCCCTGTAACATAATGCTTTCTCACTTTCATACATGCAAGGCTCCTTCCATGGCAAGCTGTATGTAGGGCGTCACCGTTGTCAATGGCTACTTTCCATCCTCTCAGTGAAAATGGTCCAAATGCTCTGTCACAGCACGTCTAATCATTTATCGGTTCTCGATCATGTCGGAATAGGATCCATTGATCTTTTTGCGTCTGTCACTACAGCCAACACTCGCGAGTTTGAAGCTCGTCACAGTCATCCAATCCTTGAATCCTACACGGAATACCACAGACAAAAGTTTAGACCTTCCAGATTCTCAAGGATGCTACCAATGGATTCTAGCTTATACCACGAAGATTTTGATTAAGGAATCTAAGAGATACTCATTCAGTCTAATGTAGAATGGAGGTGGTTGTCAGGTACACGTTCATGGGTCGAGAATGATGATGAGTGTCATGGATCATCACCTTCTTCATATTGAAGCGCGAATGAACATCTTAGATAGGAACAAGCGTGTTTGAATAGAAAACAAAAATAATTGCATTAATTCATTGAGACGCTGCAGAGCTCCTCACCCCCAACAATGGAGTTTAGAGACTCATGCCGTCAGAGAATACAAAATTCAGATCTAAAAATGTCATGAGATACAAAATAAGTCTCTAAAAGTTGTTTAAATACTAGACTAGTAACCTAGGTTTACAGAAAATGAGTAAACTAAGATAGATAGTGCAGAAATCCACTTCTGGGGCCCACTTGGTGTGTGCTGGGGCTGAGACTTAAGCTTCTCACGTGCCTGGGCTGTTTCTGGAGTTAAACGCCAGGTTGTAACCTGTTTCTGGCGTTTAACTCCAACTTGCAACCTGTTTCTGGCACTGAACGCCAGAATGCAACATGGAACTGACGTTAAACGTCAATTTACGTCATTTATCATCGCGCAAAGTATAGACTATTATATATTTCTGGAAAGCCCTGAATGTCTACTTTCTAGCCCAATTGAGGGCGCGCCAATTGGACTCCTGTCGCTCCAAAAAATCCATTCCGAGTGTAGGGAGGTTAGAATCCAACAGCATCAGCAGTCCTTTTTCAGCCTGAATCATATTTTTGCTCAGCTCCCTCAATTTAAGCCAGAAAATACTTGAAATCACAGAAAAACACACAAACTCATAGTAAAGTCCAGAAATATGAATTTTTCCTAAAAAATAATAAAAATATACTAAAAACTAACTAAAACATACTAAAAACTATATGAAATTACCCCCAAAAAGCGTATAAAATATCCGCTCATCACAACACCAAACTTAAACTGTTGCTTGTCCTCAAGCAACTAGATAAATAAAATAGGATAAAAAGAAATTAAGAAGCAATAATATCTCAGAGTTTCAAGTGAAGTTCAGATTCTAATTAGATGAGTGGGGCTAGTAGCTTTTTGCTTCCAAACAGTTTTGGCATCTCACTTTATCCTTTGAAATTCAGAATGATTGCCATCCATAGGAACTTAGAATTCAGATAGTATTGTTGATTCTCCTAGTTTAGTATGTTGATTCTTGAACACAGCTATTTTATGAGTCTTGGCCGTGGCCCTAAGCACTTTGTTTTCCAGTATTACCACCGGATACATAAATGCCACAGACACATAACTGGGTGAACCTTTTCAGATTGTGACTTAGCTTTGCTAAAGTCCCCAATTAGAGGTGTCCAGAGTTCTTAAGCACACTCTTTTGCTTTGGATCACGACTTTAACCACTCAGTCTCAAGCTTTTCACTTGGACCTACATGCCACAAGCACATGGTTAGGGACAGCTTGATTTAGCCACTTAGGCCTGGATTTATTTCCTTGGGTCCTCCTATCCATTAATGCTCAAAGCCTTGGATCCTTTTCACCCTTGCCTTTTGGTTTAAAGGGCTATTGGCTTTTTCTACCTCTTTTGCTTCTCTCTCTTTTTTTTCACTGCTTTTTCTTGCTTCAAGAATCAATTTCATGATTTTTCAGATCATCAATAATATTTCTCTTGTTCATCATTCTTTCAGGAGCCAACAATTTTAACATTCCTAAAATTCAATATCAAAAATATGCATTGTTCAAGCATTCATTGAAAAGACAAAAAGTATTGCCACCACTCGAAAAAATATTACCTCCTTATTCTAAAAATCTGCTATTTTATTTATGTTTGATGATGATGAGAAAAATAAATTATAGCTTAATTGGAGATAAAATCAAAATAGAGATACTAATTACTACTACTCATATATAACTTCTAAGGTAAATTCCTAATAAGAACAATCATCACAGAGTTAAGGCTAAGATTAGGACTCAACAACCTTTAGTTTGGGAGATGATGGGTGCTCCTTCAACCGGTGGGGTGTCTGGTCCTTCAAGAGACAGCTTCTAGCGCTTCAGCCCCTGTATCTCCGGCTATTCATCTTCTTTCAGATCGAATTGAACTTCCAGGATCACTAATCTTAGACCCATTATTTTGTGGTAATGATCTGCATGTTCTTTGGTTAAAAACTTCTCTTGATTCCAAAGTGGTTTTAGAATATTCTCTTTCTTGCCTCTTGAAGTGGTTTGTTTTCCCTTAGGCAAAATGATCTTGATGAGTTTTAGCCCAGTGATCACGGAAAAACACACCAAACTTAGAGGTTTGCTTGTCCTCAAGCAAAAGAAAGGAAAGGAGAGGAATGGAAGGAGAGGCAATTTCGTAAATTCAAAAGATATGATGAGATTTTGAAATAGATTTGAAAAGAGAGTGAAGAAGAATGAAAAAATATTTTTAGGATTAAGATTTTTTTTTTTGCATTTTGAAGTTGAAAGATGAGAATTTGTAACAGGTTCATGCAAGAAATCATGAATTGAAACATTAAAAATGGAAAAAATTTGAGTTGAAAACGAATTCACCTCCTCCCCACAATCCTGGTATTAAACGCCCAAACACTGCATGTTTTGGGCATTTAACGCCCATTTGTACTTCTCCTGGGCGTTTAATATCCAGTTGTTGCTTCTGGCTAGCGTTAAACACCAGGAACTCCTTTGTCACTTGGCGTTTTTCTGAACGCCCAGGACGCTGTAAATTTGGCGTTAAACGCCCAGAAGATGCTTCTTTCTGGCATTTAACACCCAGATGGCTATCTCTACTGGCGTTGAACGCCCAGTAGATGCTTTTTTTGGGCGTTCAACGCCCAAAACAGCTCTTACTGGCTTTTTCGCACCAGTGAGCTTCTTTTTGCTGTTTTATCCTATGAATCCTTCTATAACTCTGTATCATTCACTGAAATGTATTATCTAATTTTAAAATTAAAATTACAAATAAAATAAACTCATGACTGGGTTGCCTCCCAGCAAGCGCTTCTTTATTGTCTTTAGCTGGACTATTACTAAGCTTTAATCAAGTCTTAGTTTTGAGCATTCTTGCTCAAAATTGCATTCAAGATAATGTTTGACTCTCTCTCCATTTACAATAAACTTTTTGTTAGAATCATTATCCTGAAGCTCTACGTAACCATATGGTGATACACTTGTAATCACATATGGTCCTCTCCACCGGGATTTTAATTTCCCGGGGAATAATCTGAGCCTAGAATTAAACAGCAAAACTTTCTACCCTGGCTCAAAGACTCTGGATGACAGCTTCTTGTCATGCCATCTTTTTGCTTTCTCTTTGTAAATTTTTGCATTTTCGAAAGCATTGAGTATGAATTCTTCTAGCTCATTTAACTGGAGTAATCGTTTTTCTCCAGCTAACTTGGCATCAAGATTTAGGAATCTGGTTGCCCAGTACGCCTTATGTTCTAGTTCCACTGGCAAGTGACAGGCTTTTCCATACACAAGCTGGTATGGAAAGGTCCCTATAGGAGTCTTGAATGCTGTTCTGTATGCCCACAGAGCATCATCCAAGCTTCTTGCCCAATCCCTTCTACGGTTAATCACAGTCCATTCCAGGATTCTTTTAAGTTTTCTATTAGAGACTTCAGCTTGCCCATTTGTCTGTGGATGATATGGAGTGGCCACCCTATGGCTAACTCCATATTGAACCAAAGCAGAGTAAAGCTGTTTATTGCAGAAATGAGTACCCCCATCACTGATTAGTACTATAGGGATACCAAATCTGCTGAAGATGTGATTCTGGAGGGATTTTAGCACTGTCTTAGTATCATTAGTGAGTGTTGCAATAGCTTTCACCCATTTGGATACGTAATCCACTGCCACCATAATATAAGTGTTTGAGTATGATGGTGGGAAAGGCCCCATGAAGTCAATACCCCATACATCAAACAACTCAATCTCCACGATCCCTTGTTGAGGCATGGCATAACTGTGAGGCAGATTACCAGATCTTTGGCAACTGTCACAATTAAGTACAAACACTCGGGAGTCTTTATAGAGAGTAGGCCAGTAGAAGCCACATTAGAGGACTCTTCTATGATCCATGGTAATGCCAGAGGATCTTCTGTGCCTCTTCTTTAGGCACACATCTACGGATTACTCCGCCTGCATATCTCTTGAAGAGATATGGTTCATCCCAAAGATAGTACTTTGCATCCGTGATCAACTTCTTTGATTGCTGCCTACTGTACTCTTTGGGTATGAACCTCACTGCCTTGTAGTTTACAATGTCTGCAAACCATGGCACTTCCTGGATGGTAAAGAGTTGCTCATCCGAAAAGTTTTCAGAGATCTCAGTAAGAGGGAGGGATGCCCCTTCTACTGGTTCTATTCGGGACAGGTGATCTGCTACTTGGTTCTCTGTCCCTTTTCTGTCTCTTATTTCTATATCAAACTCTTGTAGAAGTAACACCCATCTAATGAGTCTGGGTTTTGAATCCTACTTTGTGAGTAGATATTTAAGAGCAGCATGGTCAGTGTACACAATCACTTTTGATCCTACAAAATAAGATCTGAACTTGTCATTGGCATAAACCACAGCAAGTAACTCTTTTTCTGTGGTTGTGTAGTTCTTTTGTGCATCATTTAGAACATGACTGGCATAGTAAATGACGTGCAGAAGCATGTCATGCCTTTGTCCCAACACTGCACCAATGGCATGGTCACTAACATCACACATCAGTTCAAATGGTAATGTCCAGTCTGGTGCAGAGATGACTGGTGATGTGACCAGTTTAGCTTTCAGAGTCTCAAACACCTACAGACACTCCTTATCAAAGATAAATAGCGTGTCAGCAACTGGCAGAATACTTAGAGGGTTGGCAATTTTTGAAAAATCTTTTATAAACCTCCTATAGAATCATGCATGCCCCAGAAAGCTTCTGATTGCCTTAACATTGGCAGGTGGTGGTAATTTTTCAATTACCTCTACCTTAGCTTGATCCACCTCTATTTCCTTGTTCGAAATTTTGTGCCCAAGACAATTCCTTCAGTCACCATAAAGTGACATTTCTCCCAGTTTAAAACCAGGTTGGTCTCTTGGCACCTCTTTAGAACAAGTGCTAGATGGTCAAGACAAGAGCTGAATGAGTCTCCAAATACTGAAAGTCATCCATGAAGACTTCCAAAAATTTCTCCACCATATCAGAGAAAATAGAGAGCATGCACCTTTGAAAGGTTGCAGGTGCATTGCACAGACCAAATGGCATCCTTCTGTATGTAAATACTCCTGATGGACATGTGAATGTTGTTTTCTCTTGATCCTGGGGATCTACTGCAATTTGGTTATAACCTGAATATCCATCCAGGAAGCAGTAGTATTCATGACCTGCTAGTCTTTCTAGCATTTGGTCTATGAATGGTAAAGGAAAATGATCCTTTCTGGTAGCTGTACTGAGCCTTCTATAATAAATACACATACGCCACCCTGTAACTGTTCTTGTAGGAACCAGTTCATTTTTTCATTATGAACCACTGTCGTACCACCCTTCTTAGGGACGACTTGGACAGGGCTTACCCAGGGGCTATCAAAAATGGGATAAATAATCCCAGCCTCTAGTAATTTAGTGACCTCCTTCTGCACCACCTCCTTCATGGCTGGATTTAGCCGCCTCTGTGGTTGCACCACTGGCTTAGCGTCATCCTCCAATAGGAGATTGTGCATGCATCTGGCTGAGCTGATGCCCTTAAGATCACTGATGGACCACCCAAGAGCTGTCTTGTATGTCCTTAGCACTTGAATTAGTGCTTCCTCTTCCTGTGACTCTAAGGTAGAACTTATTATTACAGGAAAGGTATCACCTTCTCCCAGAAATGCATATTTCAGGGATGGTGGTAATGGTTTGAGCATTATTTTCCTGAATCACTATTTTTCTCCAAAACGGATGACACAGCTAAGGCTGAGCATCCAAGGCTTCAAACAAGGAGATAATGAATCCCTTTATGATGCCTAGGAGAGATACAGAGAGATGCTAAGAAAATGCCCCTCTAAAATGTTTTCAGAGTGGGTGCAATTAGACATCTTCTATTATGAGCTTACTAAGAGAGCACAGATTTCTCTAGACCACTCAGCTGGTGGATCTATCCACATGAGAAAGACAATTGAAGAAGCTCAAGAGCTCATTGATACAGTTGCCAGGAATAAGCACCTGTACCTAAGCAGTGAATCTTCCAAGAAAGAAGAGGCTAAAACAGTAACTGCTAAACTCAGTCCTGCAGAACAAGTTACAGAATTCAATCAGCAATTAGATTTTCTAACAAAACAGCTAGCTGAATTCAAAGAGATATTACAAGAAACAAGAATGGCTAATATGAATATGGAAGTGCAGTTGAAGCAAACACAACAGCAGTTATCAAAACAAATAATAGAAGAATGCTAAGCAGTTCAATTAAGAAGTGGAAAAACATTAAATATCTCAATTCAAGGCATTAGGAAGCCAAGAAATGAGCAAACTGCTACCCAAAATCCCTCTGAGGACAGTCAGAGCCCAGAGAGGAATAACTCTGGCACTCAAACACCAGATAATGGGTGGAAAGCTGGCGTTGAACACCCAACCCATGCTCAGTCCTGGCGTTCAACACCAGAAACAAGCAAGGAACTGGTGTTGAACGCCCAAAGGAAGCATACTTCTGGCGTTCAGACGCCAGAAACAGGTAAGGAGCTGGCGTCTAACGCCACTCCAGCTTCCACCCCTGGCATTCAAACGCCAGTGGGAGATCAGACACATACAAGTGCTGATAGCAACCCCTATAAAAAGGCTCTCAACCCACATCTGTAGGCAATAAACCTACAGCAACTAAGGTTGAGGAATATAAAACCAAAATGCCTTATCCTCAGAAACTCCGCCAAGCGGAACAGGATAAGCAATTTCCCCGCTTTGCAGACTATCTCAGAACTCTTGAAATAAAGATTCTGTTTGCAGAGGCACTTGAGCAAATACCCTCTTATGCTAGGTTCATGAAAGAGATCTTAAGTCATAAGAAGGATTGGAGGAAAACTGAGAAAGTTTACCTCACTGAAGAATGCAGCACAGTCATTCTGAAAAGCTTACCTGAGAAGCTTAAAGATCCGGGAAGCTTTATGATACCATGCACATTAGAAGGTACTTGTACCAAGCAAGCTCTATGTGATCTTGGGGCAAGTATTAACCTAATACCTGTAGCTACTATCAAAAAGCTTGGGTTGACTGATGAAGTTAAAACAACCCATATATGTCTCCAACTTGCTAATGGCTCCATTAAATACTCATCAAGCGTAATTGAAGACATGATTGTCAAGGTTGGGTCATTTGCCTTTCCCACTGACTTTTTTGTACTGGAAATGGAGATACACAAGAGTGCAACTCTCATTCTAGGAAGACCTTTCCTAGCAACTGGACGAACCCTCATTGACGTACATAAAGGGGAAGTGACCCTGAGAGTCAATGAGGACGAGTTTAAGTTGAATGTTATCAAAGCTATGCAGCATCCAGACACCCAAAATGACTGCATGAGCGTTGATATTATTGACTCTCTGGTAAAAGAGGTCAATATGGCTAAGAGTCTCGAATCAGAGCTAGAGGATATCTTTAAAGATGTTCAGCCTGATCTGGAGGAACCAGAGAGAATAATTGAACCTCTGAAAATCCCTCTGGAAGAGGAGAAACCTCCTAAACCCGAGCTCAAACCATTGCCACCATCCCTGAAATATGCATTTCTGGGAGAAGGTGATACCTTTCCTGTAATCATAAGCTCTACCTTAGAGCCACAGGAAGAGGAAGCACTAATTCAAGTGCTAAGGACACACAAGACAGCACTTGGATGGTCTATTAGTGATCTTAAGGGCATTAGCCCAGCCAGATGCATGCACAAGATCCTATTGGAGGGTGATGCTAAGCCAGTGGTTCAACCACAAAGGTGGCAGAACCCAGCCATGAAGGATGTGGTGCAGAGGGAGGTCCCTAAATTACTAGAGGCTGGAATTATTTATCATATTTCTGATAGCCCCTGGGTAAGCCCTATCCAAGTCGTCCCTAAGAAGGGTGGCATGACAGTGGTCCATAATAAAAAAAAATGAATTGGTTCCTACAAGAATAGTTACAGGGTGGCATATGTGTATCGATTACAGAAGGCTCAATACAGCTACCAGAAAGGATCATTTCCCTTTACCATTCATAGACCAGATACTAGAAAGACTAGCAGGTCATGAATACTACTGCTTCCTGGATGGATATTCAGGTTATAATCAAATTGTAGTAGATCCCCAGGATCAAGAGAAAACAGCATTCACATGTCCATCTGGAGTATTTGCATACAGAAGGATGCCATTTGGCCTGTGCAATGCACCTGCAACCTTTCAAAGGTGCATGCTCTCTATTTTCTCTGATATGGTGGAAAAATTTCTAGAAGTCTTCATGGATGACTTTTCAGTATTTGGAGACTCATTCAGCTCCTGTCTTGACCATCTAGCACTTGTTCTAAAGAGGTGCCAAGAGACTAACCTGGTTTTAAACTGGGAGAAATGTCACTTTATGGTGACTGAAGGAATTGTCCTTGGGCACAAAATTTCGAAAAAGGGAATAGAAGTGGATCAAGCTAAGGTAGAGGTAATTAAAAAATTACCACCACCTGCCAATGTTAAGGCAATCAGAAGCTTTCTGGGGCATGCAGGATTCTATAGGAGGTTTATAAAAGATTTTTCAAAAATTGCCAAACCTTTGAGTAATCTGCTAGCTGCTGACACGCCATTTATCTTTGATAAGGAGTGTCTGCAGGTATTTGAGACTCTGAAAGCTAAGCTGGTCACAGCACCAGTCATCTCTGCACCAGACTGGACATTACCATTTGAACTGATGTGTGATGCCAATGACCATGCCATTAGTGCAATGTTGGGACAATGGCATGACAAGCTTCTGCACGTTATTTACTATGCCAGTCGTGTTTTAAATGACACATAAAAGAACTACACAATCACAGAAAAAGAGTTACTTGCAGTGATTTACGCCATTGACAAGTTTAGATCTTATTTAGTAGGATCAAAAGTGATTGTGTACACTGACCATGCTGCTCTTAAATATCTACTCACAAAGCAGGATTCAAAACCCAGACTCATCAGTTGGGTGTTGCTTCTGCAAGAGTTTGATATAGAAATAAGAGACAGAAAAGGGACGGAGAACCAAGTAGCAGATCACCTGTCCCGAATAGAACCAGTAGAAGGGGCGTCCCTCCTTCTTACTGAGATCTCTGAAAACTTTTTGAATGAGCAACTCTTTGCCATCCAGGAACTGCCATGGTTTGCAGACATTGCAAACTATAAGGCAGTGAGAATCATACCCAAAGAACAGTAGGCAGCAAACAAAGAAATTGATCACGGATGCAAAGTACTATCTTTGGGATGAACCATATCTATTCAAGAGATGTGCAAACAGAGTAATCCATAGATGTGTGCCTAAAGAAGAAGCACAGAAGATCCTCTGGCACTGCCATGGATCACAGTATGGAGGACATTTTGGAAGTAAGCGAACAGCCATAAGAGTCCTCCAATGTGGCTTCTACTGGCCTACTCTCTATAAAGACTCCCGAGTGTTTGTACTTAATTGTGATAGTTGTCAAAGATCTGGCAATCTGCCTCACAGTTATGCCATGCCTCAACAAGGGATCTTGGAGATTGAGTTGTTTGATATATGGGATATTGACTTCATGGGGCCATTCCCACCATCATACTCAAACACTTATATTCTGGTGGTAGTGGATTATGTATCTAAATGGGTAGAAGCTATAGCAACACCCACTAATGATACTAAGACAGTGCTGAAATTCCTCCAGAAACACATCTTCAGCAGATTTGGTATCCCTAGAGTACTAATCAGTGGTGGGGGCACTCATTTCTGCAATAAACAGCTTTACTCTGCTTTGGTTCGATATGGAGTTAGCCACAAGGTGGCCACTCCATATCATCCACAGACAAATGGGCAAGCTGAAGTCTCTAATAGAGAACTTAAAAGAATCCTGGAACGGACTGTGATTAACCGTAGAAGGGATTGGGCAAGAAGCTTGGATGATGCTCTATGGGCATACAGAACAGCATTCAAGACCCCTATAGGAACTTCTCCATACTAGCTTGTGTATGGAAAAGCCTATCACCTGCTAGTAGAACTGGAATATAAGGCCTACTGGGCAACCAGATTCCTAAACCTTGATGCCAAGTTAGCTGGAGAAAAACGATTGCTCCAGTTAAATGAGCTAGAGGAATTTAAACTCGATGCTTTCGAAAATGGAAAAATATACAAAGAGAAAGCAAAAAGATGGCATGATAAGAAGTTGTCATCCAAAGTCTTTGAGCCAGGGCAGAAAGTTCTGCTGTTTAATTCTAGGCTCAGATTATTTCCCGGGAAATTGAAATCTCGGTGGAGAGGTCTATATGTGATTACAAGTGTGTCAGCATATGGATACATAGAGCTTCAGGATAATGATTCTAAAAAGTTCATTGTTAATGGACAGAGAGTCAAACATTATCTTGAAAGTAATTTTGAGCAAGAATGCTCAAAACTGAGACTTGATTAAAGCTCAATAATAGTCCAGCTAAAGACAATAAAGAAGTGCTTGCTGGGAGGCAACCTAGCCATTAACAAAGTTTATTTTTCAATTATTGATTTTTATAGATTCATATTAATTTTCTTCAAGGTAAAATGGCAATTTCATGAGTTCACAGAGTTACAGAAGGATTCAGAGGATAAAACAGTAAAAAGAAGCTCACTGGTGCGAAAAAGCCAATAAGAGCTGTTTTGGGTGTTGAACACCTAAAAGAAGCATCTACTGGGCGTTCAACGCCAGTAGAAATAGCAATCTGGGTGCAAATTGCCAGAAAAAAGCTTCTTCTGGGCGTTGAACGCCAGAAAGAAGCACCTTCCAGGCGTTTAACGCCAGATTTACAGCGTCCTGGGCGTTCAGAAAAATGCCCAGTGACAAAGGAATTCCTGGCATTCAACGCCAGCCGAAGCAACAGCTGGGCGTTGAACGCCCAGGAGAGGCTACAAATGGGCGTTAAATGCCCAAAACATGCAGCGTTTGGGCGTTTAACGCCAGGATTGTGGGGAGGAGGTAATTTCATTTTCAATTCAAATTTTTTTCCAATTTTCATGTTTCAATTCATGATTTCTTGCATAAACATGTTACAAACTCTCATCTTTCAACTTCAATTTCAAAAAAATTTTAATCCTAAACATATTTCTTGATTTTTCTTTAATTTCTTTTCAAATCTTTTTCAAAACTCATCTATCTTTTTGAATTCTTTTCAAATCTTTTTAATCTCTTCTCATATCTTTTTCAACTCATCATATCTTTTGCATTTCGAAATTGCCTCTCCTTATATTCCTCTCTTTTCCTTTTTTTGCTTGAGGACAAGCAAACCTCTAAGTTTGGTGTAATTTGCCATGATCACTGAGCTAAAAACTCATCAAGATTATGGCACTTAAGGGAACAGGAAGAGCAAGGATGTGAATTGAAGGAACTGAAGCGTCAGAAATTATCTCTTGAAGGACCAAGCACCCCACAGACTAGAAGAACATCCACTTCCCAAAATAAAGGTTGTTGAGTCCTAATCTTTGTCTTAACTCTGTGATAAGTGTTCTTATTATGAATCTACCTTAGAAGTTATATATTAGTAGTAGTAATTAGTATCTCTATTTTGATTTTATCTCCAATTAAGCTATAATTTATTTTCCTCATCATCATCAAACATGAATAAAACAGTAGATTTCTAGAATAAAGAGGCAATACTTTTTTTGAGTACTTAATAAGGAAAATTCTTGGCAATACTTGAATGTGGTGGCAATACTTTTTGTCTTCTCAACGAATGCTTGAACAGTGCATATTTTTTATATTGAATTTTATGAATGTTAAAATTGTTGGCTCTTGAAAGAATGATGAACAAGAGAAATGTTATTGATGATCTGAAAAATCATAAAATTGATTCTTGAAGCAAGAAAAAGCAGTGAAGTAAAAGCAAAGCTTGCGAAAAAAAATTTGCGAAAAATAAAAGAAAGAAGAAAGAAAAAGGCAAGAGCAAAAACGCCAATAACCCTTTAAACCAAAAGGCAAGGGTAAAAAAAAGGATCCAAGGCTTTCAGCATTAATGGATAGGAGGGCCCAAGGAAATAAATCCATACCTAAGCGGCTAAATCAAGCTGTCCCTAATCATGTGCTTGTGGCATGTAGGTCCAAGTGAAAAACTTGAGACTGACTGGTTAAAGTCGTGATCCAAGGCAAAAGAGTGTGCTTAAGAACTCTGAACACCTCTAATTGGGGACTTTAGCAAAGCTAAGTCACAATCTGAAAAGGTTCACTCAGTTTTGTGTCTGTGGCATTTATGTATCTGGTGGTAATACTGGAAAACAAAGTGCTTAGGGCCACGGCCAAGACTCATAAAGTAGATGTGTTCAAGAATCAACATGCTAAACTAAGAGAATCAATAATACTATATGAATTCTGAGTTCCTATGGATGCCAATCATTCTGAATCTCAAAGGATAAAATGAGATGCCAAAACTATTTGGAAGCAAAAAGCTGCTAGCCCTGCTCATCTAATTAGAATCTGAGCTTCACTTAAAACTCTGAGATATTATTGCTTCTTAATTTCTCTTTATCCTCTTTTATTTATCTAGTTTCTTGGGGACAAGCAAATGTTTAAGTTTGGTGTTGTGATGAGCAGATATTTTATACGCTTTTTGGGGGTAATTTCATGTAGATTCTAGTGTGTTTTAGTTAGTTTTTAGTAGATTTTTATTAGTTTTTAGGCAAAAATCATATTTCTGGACTTTACTATGAGTTTGTGTGCTTTTCTATGATTTCAGGTATTTTCTGGCTGAAATTGAGGGAGCTGAGCAAAAATCTGATTCAGGCTGAAAAAGGACTGCTGATGCTTTTGGATTCTGACCTCCCTGCACTCGGAATGGAGTTTTTGGAGCTACAAGAGTCCAATTGGCACACTCTCAATTGGGTTGGAAAGTAGACATCTAGGGCTTTCCAGCAATATATAATACTTCATACTTTGCGCGAAGATAGATGACATAAACTGGCGTTCAACGCCAGTTCCATGTTGTAGTCTGGCGTTCAGCGCCAGAAACAGGTTGCAAGTTGGAGTTCAGCGCCAGAAACAGGTTACAACCTGGCGTTCAACTCCAGAAACAGCCCAGGTACGTGAGAAGCTTAAGTCTCAGCCCCAGCACACACCAAGTGGGCCCTAGAAGTGGATTTTTGCACCAATTGTCTTAGTTTACTCATTTTCTGTAAACCTAGGTTACTAGTTTAGTATTTAAACAACTTTTTAGAGACTTATTTTGTATCTCATGACATTTTTAGATCTGAATTATATACCTTTTGACGGCATGAGTCTCTAAACTCCATTGTTGGGGGTGAGGAGCTCTGCAGCGTCTCGATGAATTAATGCAAGTATTTCTGTTTTCCATTCAAACACGCTTGTTCCTATCTAAGATGTTCATTTGCGCTTCACTATGAAGAAGGTGATGATCCGTGACACTCATCACCTTCCTCAATCCATGAAGGTGTGCTTGACAACCACCTCCGTTCTACATCAGATTGAATGAATGTCTCTTAGATTTCTTAATCAGAATCTTCGTGGTATAAGCTAGAATTGATGGCGGCATTCATAAGAATCCGGAAAGTCTAAACCTTGTCTGTGGTATTCCGAGTAGGATTCAAGGATTGAATGACTGTGACGAGCTTCAAACTCGTGATTGTTGGGCGTGATGACAAATGCAAAAAAATCAATGGATTCTATTCCGACATGATCGAGAACCAACAGATGATTAGCCGTGCTGTGACAGAGCATTTGGACCATTTTCACTGAGAGGATGGGAAGTAGCCATTGACAACGGTGACACCCTACATACAGCTCGCCATGGAAGGAGCCTTGCGTGTGTGAAGAGGAGTACAAGAGAAAAACTGAAATTCAGAAGACAAAGCATCTCCAAAACTCCAACATATTCTCCATTATTAAGTAACAATTATTTATTTTATGCCCTTTCACTTTTTACAATTGAACTTGAAAAACACTCTTGTTGATATCCTGACTAAGAATAATAAGATAACCATAGCTTACTTCAAACCAACAATCTCCGTGGGATTCGACCCTTACTCACGTAAGGTATTACTTGGACGACCCAGTGCACTTGCTGGTTAGTTGTGCGGATTGCAAAAGTGTGATTGCAATTTCGTGCACCAGAAGGAAAACACAAAATGGAGTTTTTGGAGAAACTGGCAGCGACGTGAACGCAAGGACGACGCAAACACGTGCTTTGCGTAAACTGGCATCTGCGCGAACGCGTGCATGACACGAATGTGTGACTTGCGCGTAACACAATTGACGCGGACGCATGACTGACGCGGCTGCGTGTAAAAGCAAAACTCCAGATGACGCGACCGCGTGGCCCACGCAGACGCGTGACGGACCCTACGTGCAGAAAATTGCAGAAGTCGGCCCCAGCGACTTCTAAACCCTTTTTTCGTCCAGATCCAAGCCCAGAGAACATAGATTAAAGGCTATAAATTGGGGAATCCATCCATCCATCAAGAGGACAAATACAACATACATTCGTACATGGTTTTAGGATTTAGATGTAGTTTTTAGAGAGAGAGGCTCTCTCCTCTCTCTTAGGATTAGGATTTATCTTAGGATTTAGGATTAGAATTTATCTTATTGGGATTATTTCTTCTTCATCACAGGTTCAATGTTCCTTTTATTTATTTTCTCAATTTAGTTTATGAACTTTTCATGTTAGAATTTTTTAATTTATATGATTTGAGGTATTTCAGACTCATGATTGTTTTACTCTATTTATGATTTATTTTCCCCTTTTGGCTTGAGTTGATTAATTGGTGACTCTTGAGTTAACAAACTCATCGTGATTGATAATTGATGTCTTTGCTGATTGATTTAGATTCCTATAACTCTAGTCTTTCCTCAGGAGTTGACTAGGACTTTAGGTGTTAAATTGATTTATCCACTTGACTTACCTTCATAGTTAGAGGTTGACTTAGTGGGAGCAAAATATAATTCTCATCACCATTGATAAGGATAACTAAGATAGGACTTCCAGTTTTCACACTTTGCCAAGAGTTTTTCTTTGCTATTGATTTATTTCCCTGCAATCTATTTTTCTCATTCAACCTTTCAAAAACTCAAAAATACTATTTTTCATAACCAATAATAAATCATACTTCCCTGCAATTCCTTGATAAGATGACCCGAGGTTTGAATATTTCAGTTTATAAATTTTATTGGGTTTGTTACTTGTGACAACCAAACATTTGTACGAAAGGATTTTCTGTTGGTTTAGAAGCAATACTTGCAACGCGATTATATATTTGTGAATTTCTTTACGGATAGGAAATCCGTTCGTCAGTCTACTAGCCTATGTTTTTAGAAACATTACATATTACGTAAAGAAAACTGAAACCATGCCTTGGTTGATTCCCACGCAACTCAAAACACCAAGCAAAGCCACCAAGCTCAAAACCACCAAACATCACTCCAACAAGCTCCAAAACTCAATCTAAAATCATATAACATACCAACATAAATCTTAGGGAGCACAAAAACAATTAAACACAAGAATTTAGTGAGACCTTATCTTATCCAAAGAGATTAGGGATAAAACTCAACAATTACCCGCTACTAGAGATCACCTAAAGAACCAAAATTACAAAACTTACTCATAAACTAAAACCAAAAATGCAGAATTATTAGGGATGGAAACTAGAACTCGAGTTTCGATTTCTTACAAACAAAGCTTCACTAGGAACGAAGAGCTCAATGAGAGTTTCGCATGACCACAAACGGCTCGTCAATCAAAGCATCGTAGCTCATGTTATAGCTCTCGGAAGGTGACAATGAATAGTGACACCCCTTTTCTTCTCCCTTCTCTCTCAATCGGCATTTCTCTCTCTCTCTCTCTCTCTCTCTCTCTCTCTCTCTCTCTCTCTCTCTCTCTCTCTCTCTCTCTCTCTCTCTCTCTCTCTCTCTCTCTCTCTCTCTCTCTCTCTCTCTCTCTCTCTCTCTCTCTGGTGGTGAAAATAAGTTGAAAGCTCATTTACTGAGCATATATATGTTGGGCCTTGGGCCCAGTCCAACCCGTTATCGTTTTTGGCCTGTTTGGCCCACTTTGGGCCAAAACCTTTAGAATTAGTGTCCGGTTTTACATTCTAAATTATTTTTTTCCTTTCAAAATAATAAATTAAATTTTAAAATCTTATTTTTCTAAAATACGCAGTACCAAACAGACTAGAGGCAGTACTGCCGGCTTAAACTTCGGTACTCATTTTTACAAAAGATACATTTTCCAACTCAGAAAAATTCATTGAATTCAAATTTCACCTTTATATTTTAAAAACAACACCTCTATATTTTTGAACCTATTTCGGGCAGTTAGATTATTATTTCATTAAAGTGGGTTTACGTGAAGACTCCAGTTCTTAGACAACGAACTTGTATCAAGCACCAATCGTGTCAACCTGAGAGGAAAGCTTTAAAAGTGATTTGTATCAAAACAAATCATTAAAGCAAAGCATTAAAAAGTGATTTGTATCAAAATGAATCACTAAAGCAAAATTGAAACAACTCAACATAAAATGAGTTGTAAAAAATCAAAAGAGTAAAAACAAAAATGACAAGAAAAATAACCCTTCAACCAAACAACTCTTACAGAAACAAGTTGGAAAGGAAAAAACGGATTGTAAACATTTTGAGCAAAATCGAAACGTAAAAACAATCCTTTAATTAAAACAGCTTGGGTGAAACGAATTGTATCATACACAAGGATGACAACCTTGTAAAAACTAGAAAGGAGAGGGAATAAGCGTATAATCCCTTCACCCAAGGCGCCAATTTATACTCGACAAAGTGGAAACATCTCGAGTCGCGCTTTTTAATGGTCGCCCGGATAAAGCGATGAGGATCAAATTGGTGTCCAATGGTTATAATATGGCTTGATGATTTAAAACAACTCAAGCTCATGAGTTGAACGAAATCGAGTTAAAAATAACCATATAATCTAAGCGATTTGTATTAAAAACAAGTCGTATAAAATTCTATCATTCTAGAAACAACTCGAATCAAACGAATTGAACAAATCATTAAAAGACTTCATTCGATAATCCTATCCGCTTATTTGCTTGAGTTCGACTTTATAAAGCTCTACCTCGAACAGGGCCACGATAGACAAAGTAACGAAGTCCGATGGCTATAAAGATGATCTGATACTTTAAAATGACTCAAAGCAAACAAGATGTACTTAAAAAAAGTTGTGAAGTCCTAAAAACAACTCGAATTTAAACGAGTTGTAAGAAATCAGATCAAGAAATAGCCACATTTTAATTAAAACAATTTGAAATAAAATAAATTGTAAAACCTTAAAACTACTCGCATTGAATGAGCTAGATGAGGTTATACTCGGAATAGTTATGAGTTTTGAAATAAACGATTTATATCAAAACGAGTCATAAGAAATCAAAACTATAAGTTTCAAAAAAGTGATTTGTATTAAAACAAGTCATGCATCCTCAAAGCAACTCGAATTGAACGAGTTGTATGAAATTATGACAAAAAATATTCTTTGATTAAGCAAGATATGCTAAAACCAGTCATACAGAGCCTATAAGCCTTAAATAACTCGAAAAGAACAAGTTATATAAATCAGTTCAAGAAAAAAGAGTTGGCCAAAAACAAGTCGTATAAAGAGAGCAAGTCGCACAAAACATTAAAACGATTTGTAATATCAGATTGTAAAACAACAAAGTAACAACTACACTACAACAAGATGTTAGCACATGGCAAAAGCACACAAATGGTTACGGAGTAACGTTACATCATTCAAATCGTGTTGAGTCAACCGACCTTCTTGGCTTCAGACCTCAAAACTACTGAACAACTTCTCCATAGCTCAACATTTCAACTTGGTCATCTAATTGCTCGAGTCCGACTTTGTAAAGCCCGACCTTGAGCAGAGGCACTGTTCATGCACTGACCCATAATTTAGCCAGGTCCAAAAGGAATAAAGTCCAACCTACAGACATCGTTTGATCTCCCACCTACCCAACCTCCTAAGAGGTTGGACACGACAAAAAGGTCCAGTTTTACTTATCCAAATAAGTAATTACCTCCCCGAATCTCTCCAACTATCTCTATCTTCCTTAAAAGATTGATCCTAACAAAATTCCAAGATAAAGGGAACGGTTATCCATCAATAAATATGGAACTACTCCAACAAAGGTGGTTATCTAATCTATTATAAATACACTAACACCCGTCAAGTATATACACGTTCTAATCTACTAAAAACCTGCTTAGAGCCCTTGCTAACTTAAGTATCGGAGTTTTTTGCAGGTACCACCCCCCACCTCCTCACAAGGAACTCGGACGGCGACACCTCGGCGCAAGAACAAGTTGGACGCTACCCTATAAGGAGTTTGGACTTCATGTTCAGGCCCAAACTAATATTTCAGGTAACCCTCGAAACAATATTGAAAACTAAATTTTTCATAGTTTTTTTATAATATTTTTTTTATTTTTCGAACACATATTAGAGAAATTTTATATATATTTTATTAAATGACATTTAAATTTAAATTGGTCCTCATAGTGGTAAAATAATTTTGAATCTTTCTATTTAACAATTCAACAATGAACCTTTATTTTGGGTATTTGCAACAGTGAACCTTAATACCTGATCTCTTAGCGACTTTGCTTGCTTAACTCCATCAGGTTTGGTTGCCTTTATATATTAATTTTGAATTTAAGCCAATCATACGACTGAGACAAAATTTGAAGAGGGAGGAAACTCTGGGATGTAGGGAACTAAATCCAAGAGGAGACAAAGCTCCACCGACACTAACACAATAGAATTTAGAATATTCTTGAAAAAGAAAGCATGTGTTGAATTCTATGCCTTCACCAAAAACAAAATTTGAAAACAGAGGAAAAATTAAAAAAAAAAATCACAAACAACAGTTAATTGTAACTCATGATTTGAAAATACCGAGTAAGTAAAGAAAACCATAGCAATTGCCAGTTGCCTCGCTCTAGCCAATATCACAATCTGTCAATCTTCTATTTTCTACAGATTGAATGATAAATATACAAACCCTAATGGTTAGCAACTAGCATTAAAGGAGGATTTCATACCCATTAATGGCCTCTTCCATAAAATATACCAGCATAAATATGAATAAATTGTTTGATAATTTCGGCAATAATAATATTAATCATAATAACAACAAAAATGGTAATGATAATGATAATAAAATAAATATATAAAACTGGCAAGGAACTATTATGGTTTTTAAATAAAACTACAGTCCGCAACTATTACAAGCTCTCACTTAGCAGCAGCAGGAAGAGGAGCTCCATTGGCTTTCTTTGAGGAATTGGTGTCAGATGGGCTGTTGAGCTCGTCCCATGCTTCGATCCAAGTGACCATGGCATCAGCAAGCTTGACAAAGTAGGGATCAATAGCGCCAAGCTTTTCCTTGACTTGCTTGGAGAGCTCAATGTAGCACTTCTGGACGGAGGTGCATTCTTTAGGAAGAGTGGCGGATTGGAAGAAGGGAATGATGTCTTCTTGCCAGAAGATGCCTTTATACTCCTTTTTGAGGTTCACAAATGGATTGCTTGCTTTGCTGTGCCAAATGTATGGGAGACCAGTCTTCACACCTAATCCCAAATGGTCACAGATAACCTGTTTATTCAACAATGTAACATACATGAGTTTCAGATCATGAAAAGGAAAATAGTTTCTTTCATGCAACTAGCAAAGTATATATTCTATTAATCAATTTAGAAGTATGTGACATGTGAGACATTAGATCTTTAGCACTTTCGTAGTGCTATGATGAATCTAATGTCTCATTGAATCAACAGCTATGTCTGTTAACAGTTGATGATAATAAAAAAAGGTTCCCTGACTCTTTTGATTCAAGGTGTTGTTAACAGAATCAGACCATATGATTAAACATACCTTCATGCACCAGCCAGCCCACATATCATCGTATCGTCCAATAGGCTGACCATCACCCATGAGTCCGAAGTACATAGCAGGTCCGATCAGCTCACGGTCAAATGCCAAATTCATACCGCACATGGGAAACAATGTTCCTTTCGGAATGGTCAGAACAGCATCAACATACCTAAAACATATGCACTATTAATTCAGCAATTGAAACAGGGCTATGAATTTCAGAGTGCCTTAAAAACTACATATTGGTATTGGCTTCAAATTAGACAACAGATTTACATACCTGGTGTTCCTCTCATGAGGCTTGACAAGCTGTGTTGGAGCATCATAGTCCGGAATGTTGAGCCAAAGTCCATGGGAAACAGCAGTGGGGACACCCTCACGAAGACTAAAAGGATATCCACGGACGAAATCAGTGCCTTCTCTGTAAGGATCATAGAGGGTGTTGAAGAAATGTGGAGTGGATGGAGACAGAAGATTCTTAATGTGCTGCTCAAGTGCATTGATATCCTTGCCAGATGGATCTTTAGCAACCTGCAACATTTATATTAACATATAAATAATTGACCAGATCCCACAACATTTAAATTAAAATATAAATAATAGAACAAACAAGTTGTTATCAAAGAAATCTGTTAATCTACCAAACAAATCTCATTTAAAGTGGATTTGTAAGTACTAACAAGTTAATTCAAGATTTTGAGTGTCAAGTCAACAAATCTTCAAAATTAGACACTATACATCCGAATATCAAACTCATATCAAATAAAATCAATTCAATTCAAACCCTAAACATTGGTCATTTCACGCATACTCAAAATAGACAATGAGAGGGATCAAAAGAGTTAAGTTTCACCGAATCTAACTAAACAGAACAAGCTCCAGCTAAAATTCTATAACAAATCAAACAATTGAACAGAAATAGCGGCAATCTCGAGGAATCAAACAAGATCAACCTCATAGTAAGCTAGATCTAGCACAATCTCTATAAAGCATGCACGCTAACCCCATAAAGAACCGAATTCTACCATGTAAGTGACCTCAAAAGCAAAAGCAAAATCCACACATTTGAAAATCACGCCCAAATCCAAAATCAACCAGCAAAAAAAGATATAAAAATCAAAATTTTACCAAACCTTCAAGCAGGTCAATTCGAAACCACAAACACATTGAATTCAGCAAAAAGAACAGAAGAATTGAGAGAGAGAGAGAGAGAGAGAGAGAGAGAGAGAGAGAGGTTCATACGAAGCAATCATCATCGATGGTGTAGATATACTTCTTCTTGGAAACCATGTAGCCAAAGCATCTGCAAGCAGAGTCCTTGAAAGAGATGCAAGAAGCCTTAGGTCCCAAGATCCTGTTGATATCGTTGCGGTTATAGAGTTCGTAGTCGAAACCCTCGGGGACCTTGATGGTCTTGGAAGGGTCACCGTCCTGAACGATGATGAGATGATACTGCTCGAAGAACGGCCTCCACATCTCCAAGAAATCCAGGTTTCGGATAGTTGGAATCACGATATCTAGCTCGTCCTTCAGCAAAGGCACGGGCTTCACTGACGATGGAGAAGGTGCTGCTGCCATTGTTGCTGCTGCTCAGATACAACACAAGAAAGAAGAAAGAGTATTGATGGGTATTCAACGTGAAATGTGGGTGCGTCTGCGCTCTCTCATATATAGATAGTAATATAGTATAGTGTTGAAAACTTAGAAATTGAAAAGAATAAGTAGAGACTATAGAGGGGAGAATAATATTAATGACTATTGACTAGTGAGTAATTAGAGTTATTATTATGCCAACTATTTATACTTCAAATAGCGGAATCTTCTCTTTTTTAAATAGAAGTTTCAAATTCAACTATCACTTTTAATTTAAAAAAAAGTAGTTATTATTACAATTCAAAAAATAAATTTTTAAATAAATATTTTAAATATTTTATTTATTCATATAAATAATTTAGACATGATTTATATTATTGTGTACTATTATTTATTTAGTTTACATTATAAACAAAATAATTATAATTATATTTTATTTACACAATAAACATATAAGATAAAATATATTTTAAAAAATTATCATAAATATAAATAATTTTTATAAAATAATGTTATATTTTTTATCATTTATACAAATACTAAATAATGGTATACAATAATAATAATAATAATAATAATAATAATAATAATAATAATAATAATAATAATAATAATAATAATAATAATAATAATAATAATAATAATAATGTCTTATATGTATTACAAAATTTATCCCGTCTATAATAATTCAGTTAATATATATTTTGTTCAATGATTATTGTATTCTATTTTCTTGTGTAATTTGTAATCATAATGAGAAGGTATATTATTTGCGATTTTGAATAAAATAAATTTTAAAAATATGTAATATTATTAAAAATATTTTTTTAAATAGTTGTACACTCCCAAAATACTGATGTGTAACCAAAAAGAAAATAAAGAGTATTAAAATAAAATCATACCTAAATACATTAGGAAATAAAATCTTAAAATAATTATCTAAAATAAACTAATAATGAAATTAACTATTTATCCTTAAGGTGAGTATGTAGTTAATTATAATACTTCTGAAATTAAAAAAAATATATTAGTTAATGATATAATAATTTATTTTTCTTATTTAATAACAAATAATTATGTATAATTATAATATAATTTATATCCAATGTAATTAATAATAAATTAGAATATTATTTTTTTAATAATATAATCAAATACATTTCTATTATTAATTAATTTTAAATATTATTACATACATTCTAATTTTAATAATATATAAATATTTTTTCTGATCATATATATACACACGCTTCTTCCATAAAGTATAATGTTTAACATTAATAAAAAAATTATTAATTAATAATATAATAAAGAGCATCAAAATAAAATTATTAATCATACCTTATATATCAGAAACAAAATCCCGGAATAACTATCCTAAACAAACTAATCAGAATTTTAACAATATAACATATTATTTTATTCTCAAAATTTAATTTAAAAATTATTTTTAATAGACTAACGTATTTATCCTTTAATTAGAATTCATCCATTTAATTATAACACTTTTAAAATTAAAAAATAAATTATTAGTTAATAGTATACTAATAATTTGATTCTCTAATTTAATAATATATAAATACGATCTTTTTCATAACAATATATTAATATCTACGTTCATTATATAATATTAGTTATTAATATTATATAATATATTATTATACGTTAAATATGATGTAGAACAAGTCACCAAAAAAAAATATGATGTATAGAACACGTATTTAAAAATATTTTTTACTTATATACGTTTATTATTATAGACAAATAAAGATTATTATTATTTTAAATAATTTAATTTTTAATTATTAATAAATTAAAAATACATCCGAATTATATGATATATTATCATATTAGTAGTATTTTTAATAAATTATTTGAATATATTATTGATAAAATAAATTTATAAATACTAAAAAAATAAAAATAAAAACTAATACATTATATATTACATATCTAAATTTAATAAACTTAACTAATAAAGTAAAATTAACTTTTAATTTATTTTAAAACAAAACTAATCAAATCCTAATATTAGAGTCAAGTTATTTAAATAATATGATCAATTTGGCAAGACAGAAATATGGGTAATTTTTATGGAATTTTTGGATCCCCTAAGTCAATTGCATACAATGTTCGCAGGTGTATGGTGGATTTTGAATATACAACTTAGAATCGAGTGTGTTGCGCCCAGGAATTAAAACCTCTGTCTTGGTCTCTGCCAGAACCTGGTGCTTGGAAGTTGAATTGTAATGGGAGTGTGAACTTGGGGGATGATTGTGCTGGTTTAGGGTGGGTAATTCGCGATAGCTCCAGTCAATGGGTAATGGAATGCTCAGGAAATTCCTTTAGATCTAGTGTCATCAAGATGGAGTTGTGGAGTATATGGAAAGGTTTGGCTTGGGCTTGGGAGGCGGGTCTTAAGCTTGTTGTCTGTGAGACAGATTACGCAGCAGCTTTTGAGCTAGTGACTAGTTGGCAAGTTCCACTTTGGCATCTTGAAAAAAAAGTGATACAACTGATCTTTGAGTTGAAGTTAAGAAGGGATTGGGATATTTGTTTTGAGCTTATCCTGAAAGAAGCTAATGTCGTGGCAAATCGGTTGGCAAAGATAGGATCTGGAGGTAGCGGAGCTGATGAAGTTCAAATTTGGCACCAGCCATCAGAGGTGGTTTGTCCTCTCTTACTGTTAAGAACCTGATTTCTTTTCTTTTTCTTTTCTGCTCTTTTGTTTTTTCTCTTGGTTGTTCACCAAAAAAAAAACAATATCTATGATATTCAATTTTAGACTTTAGATGCATATACATTAAAATCATTTTTGTAACGACAACTAACAAAAATAGTTTGACGAGATGAAATATGTAAAATCCATGAAAATTCAGCCGATTCTCTTTTAAATAAGTTTGATCATCTGTTATCCATATAATGCAGTAAGACAAGAATAACCACATTTAACTCAATAATATATTCAGCTTCCTTACAAAAGATAATTTCACCCAGATTCTAGTAGATTGGTTATAGTATATAAAAAGATCCAACCGTCATTTAGCAAAACAAATTTTATTGCCTCTGCTCTATACTATGTTAAATTCTTACATCTATATAATTAGCACCCGAATCAACGAAACAACTCGAGATAAAACATGATAGATGTGATGCATTGTAAATAATTGTGATAAAAGACAATTATGCTACAAGGACAAAAGAAAACAAAATGAGTAATTATATAATTAAAAGAATAAAAGTAAGGTTAAATTTATAAAAGAATGACAAAATTCTAATTTATACCTGATTGTACACTAAAAGTATAATTTTTATTGTGTATGAATAATTTTAAGATGACTCAAAATATGACAAAAAAAATAAATTTTTCTTAGATATCTTAGACCAAAATGATAAAACCCAAAAAGACCACTCTGAGGAGTTAAATTTTTCTTAGTGGGAACTGAATTGGTGGAAGTGAATTAGTTGAATTTGAAGTATAGAGAGTGTTATCTAGTTAAAAATAAATCAAACTAGATGTTCCTTCACTAATGTGACATATCATGACTATTCTTTTACTCGGACACTTCTTTGTCACGAACACTTAGAGCAATGTCAGAACTGTTACCTTAACTTGTGAAAATCAACTTTTTCTTATATCCTTTTTTAGTTAAAGAAACTTAAAATAATGGAAACACCCAAAATACACCTTCTGCTAACTACCCTATTTAATAACAAGCCATGGGACAAAACGGATAGACTGAATATGACATTTTAATCATTGGACAATGTGCACCCCCTTCAAAATAACTTGTGACTATAAAAGGACCTCAGTTTACTTCTCTCAAGGGACTTCTTTCAAAAACTTGAGAGATCATATCTATATTTTACTCTTCTCTAATTCTTCTCTTTGTTCTTTACTTTTTTCATTAAATTCAAATAAAAGAATTCATAAAATTAGGTGGAACATGTAACACCCTAATTAGCCTAAGCTTTACATCGCGTCGTAAAGCAAAAGTTAATCAAAAGTTACGACAGTTCTAAAGCTGGTACATATACTATATAGAAGAAATAATATAATCTAAAAGCTCGATGAAGGATATAGCCCAAAATCAGGATTTAGAAAGCGCAAAACGTACTAACGAAGCTTCTAACTTAAGGCACAAGAAACAGGTATAATATAACAAAATATCATAGTATAATAGTATAATATCTTAAGAATCTAGCCACGGCTCAGGAAGTTTAAGCCGGCTAGCCATATACAGATCATACATGAAATCAAACAGTAAAAACAGCTTTTACAAGTTTTGTTCTCTCAATTACAAGCCTCTAGGCAAAGCAAAATACAAAAGTGAGAGACATATACAAAATAAATAAAAAAGACTAAAAAGAAGTATCCATATCCTCCGTTTCTGTCACCAACCAGGCAAACTCACCGAGTGGGTTGCGACCTGCATCTGAAAATCATAACAGAATATAGTATGAGAACCAGAGGTTCTCAGTATGGTAACAGTGCCCAGTGATGTAGGATATAAGACCCCAGGACGCCAAAGGCAATCCTAAACTCCATATCCATAACAAGATCTCATCTTAAGGCATACTAAAACCATAAAGCATATGTATAAAACCTTAACATGACATTAAAACCTTAATAGCATATAAAGGAAAATCTAACTTAGGGGATTACTAACTAAACTATTCACCGCTGTCCCACAGCCTTCACCAACCTACCCTCCGTGCGATCCCGTCGCCACTGCCCACCTGACCTCCTCAACACCAGACAAACACAGATAATGCAAGCAAGGAAAACACAAGTAATATTCAAATATATAACAAGTAATTCAAGAAGCAAGTAGGCATATTATACAATTAGGCAAACTCAAGTAATCAAAGCAAACAAATACATAAGAGATGCATATGATGAATGTCTATCCTATTGGCTTGTGATATCACTTGTCGGTCTATAAATGCCAACCTGACACATCCTTTCGGATGTAGCTTTTCTACCACACCCACGGATATAATACTGGGCACACTCTATTGACCTTCGAATATAGTGCCGGGCACACTCGCATGCATAACCCAAGGATATAGTGCCTGGCACACTCTTGTAGCAGAAAAAGTCATCAATCATACTCCAATCCCAGGGGCATAATACCCTGCACACCATCATTCTAAACCCAAGGATATAGTGCCTGGCACACTCTCAACATTTCTCAGGATCATTCATTCCATTTTGAGTCTTCGACTCATCACAACCATCATCAAATCATTATTTTCATTCCGAACTCATAGTTCATCAGTTCCTCAATTCTAGTACCATCCTCCTTTCTCAGGCCACCATACCCATCCTTAGTACACCAGAAACCTACACCTCCGTTTGCTAACTTTCTAACGTAAAACCGAAATAAATTCTCCTAAGACTTTCTGATGTTTCAATGCTCAAAAATGTGCCCAAGAGTCTTAAAATGGTGTTATAGAAGCTTACAACCTTGTTGGGAAGGTGAAATAATTGAAAACAAGTTTTAAATTTGAGAAACAGGGCGTGCGCGTACGTACAGGGGTGTG
Organism: Arachis hypogaea; assembly: GCF_003086295.3. Classification (NCBI taxonomy): domain Eukaryota; kingdom Viridiplantae; phylum Streptophyta; class Magnoliopsida; order Fabales; family Fabaceae; genus Arachis; species Arachis hypogaea. The sequence continues at coordinate 70,693,435 of NC_092040.1, read as the reverse complement.
TGCATGCATGCCCTAGAGAAGTTTCAAAACGTGTGCGTACGCATAGGGGTGTGCGTACGCATAGGTGCCAAAATTTACAAAGTCTATTCGCTTGCACACCCTGTGCCACGCCCCAACAGACTGGTTTTCCCAATGTGTGGGTGTACACAGAGCTGTGTGTACGCACAAATTGCAATTTCTTATTGGTGTGTGCGTGTATAAGTTGTGCTAGTGCTGCAAGCAGATTGCCTGCCTCTGCGTGTGCGTACGCACAGGTCTGTGCATGTGCACAGATTAAAATTTTCGCAGAGGTGTGCGTGCACACTATCAGAATTTTAGATTTTGACACCAAACTTTGAATGATCATATCTTTCTCTACAAAATTCAAATTTCCACAAAGTTTAAACTATTTTAAAGCTTATTCAATTATCTTTCATTTGATATAAAATACATCAAATTTCAATAACCGTAGCTCAAAATATGATTCGTCAAAGTTAGCCGAAAACTCATTTTTACCAAAAGTCTCAAAACCTCAATTTTTCCAAAACTTCTATTTTAAAACCAAACCAACCACAACCCAAACAATACCAAAATAACATAAATGTCCATACCCTTTCTTTCCCAACTCAACCATCCATACCATCCCAATTACACCACTCAACACCATCAAAATCCTTAATCCTCAACATCCAAAACCATCATAAATTCTCATAATCATCTTTAACCAACAACAAACATCAACAACCAAATATAAATCCCCATTAAGCAACCTCAACATTATCAATCATTAGGCACATTCATATTACCACACTCAACATACACACTCACTAACATCAACCAATATCATAATTTATAATTAACACCAATATCCCTCTTCAACAACAATAAATCTCACATTCGTCATCAACCTTCAAAATCATTAAAATACCAACAATCCTCATCAAAATCATATAATTATCATCATTATTATTCTGATTCCTTCCACACAACATCACTACAACATCAACTAATCCCATCAACACCATAAATCATCAATTTTCTCATCAACACCAAAATCAAACTTTAACATACATAACTCATAAAATCTTCATTACAATTTACATGTCACATACATAGTTCAATCTTATCTTAAGGTCAACTAGCCTAAGTGTCCACGAATATTATATACTACATAGAGAAAATCGAAACCATACCTTGACTAATTCCCAATATGTCCAAAACTCAAAATTGAGCATAAGCAAGCTCTCAACCCCAAACCAAGCTTTCAATTCCAGTTCAACAAGCACCAATAAGCTCCAAAAGCTTCCAACTCACAATAATCAAGCTATATACATATAAATCACCACAAATCAACCTAGGGCTCAACATAAACATAATCTCGCAAAAGTTTTTAAGAGCTCTTACCTTGTCCAAAATTTTTGGAAGCCAAAACCACCAACAATCAAGTGCTAGAGTGTACCTAAAACACCCAAGACATAAGATTTCCCTCAAAACCAAACCCTAAAACTCAAAATGCACAAGGGTACAAAAACTGGGTAGGGAAACTCAAGATACTTACCATAAAGCTTGGATAGAAACGACGGGCTTGGCGAGAGCTTCACATAGCCATTGATGGCACGCGAATCGGAGTACCGTAGCTCAAGATATGATGAAAAGAGTGAAGAGATAAATAGTATTTCTTTCTCTTCTCCCCTCTCCTCTCAATTCTGATGTGTGTGTGTGTGTGTTATGGCTGAAGGGTTCATTAATGAACCCTTATATATATTGGGCTTGGGCCTAACATGGGCCCGGTCCAACCCGTTAGCGTTTTTAGCCCGTTCGGCCCAACTTTGGGCCAAACCTTTAAAAGTAACGCCCCCGTTTTCCATTTCTAATATTTTTCTAAGGTTTTCGACTATTTTCACTTTTCTCGCACAGTACCAGGCAGATATAAACCGGTTCGAACGGTTCAACTGCCGGTTCGCGATTTTTCACGGTTTTTCGTAAAAAATACACTTTCTGACTCAGAAAGACCTATTGAGTCCAAAAATCATATTTAAATCCCCAAATTCTCATTCTAACTTTTTGGAACCTAATTTGAGCATTTAAATTATTTTATCGTGAAAACTCCGATTCTTATAGAACACCCGATAGCAAGATTTAATTAATCCTTGTCTATTCTAAAAGAGCTCATTCATCCTTTTATGACATTAGTGAAGGTCAACACGTGTTCTCTACCAATATTTCTTATGTTTAATTCCTGTATTACTTATTCGTCACTAATACACTACAAGAAAAATATCCATTCAGCCACACTTTTTTTAAGCTACATTTGAAAAGTGTAGCCTATTCTAGGACTAGGCTACGCTTTTTCATATGGTGCCCTTTTATAAGAGAAAAGGAAACACTATTGAGGCATCACTTCAAAAGCGTCTCCTTAGATATTTTAAATATCAGTTTTAAAGCGTAGCCAAATCTAAAAAACTATGGGTACATTTTTTAGACTAAACGGAGCGCTTTTAAAAAGTAACCAATTTGTTAAGTTTTGGGTGCGTTTTAAAAGTGTCTCCCAATATTAGAATACCAAATAAACACTTAGTGAAATTTTGTTTACCCTCGATCACCCTCACTCCCTCACTCACACAACACAGACCCTCATCCTCACTCAACACACACACGAAGAAATCAGAAAGCTAAGGGGAAGAACAGGAAGAAGAAGAGAGGAGAGGGAAGGAAGAAGAGAACGACGGCGGTTTAGAATTTCACCAATGATGTCTCATTGTAAAGTATAGTCTCTAAACCAAAAATAATCCTTTCATACAAAAATTTGTTTGTCACAAGTACAAACCCCTAAAATCTATAAACCGAAGTATTTAAACCTCGGGTCATCTCTTAAAGGACTTGCAGGGTAGTATTCTTATTATTGGTTATGGACTTGTTTATTTTGGGGTTTTGAATGAGAAACATGAATAGTAAATGGTAATAAAATTCTATTAACAAAATGGTCTTGGCAAGGTTTAGTTGTCAAGGGTCTCTATCATTATCACTAGCCACAATTATGGTAGTTGCAAGGATTAATCCCACTTAGTCATCTTTTAATCAAGTAGCAAAGGAAAGTCAAGTGCGTTATATCAATCCAAGTCCATAAATCCTAGCTTGGATTGGCGTTGGGGTGGATAAGGATCATGCGGTGGCAAATGGTGAAAGGGAGCTTGTGAGTGTGGTGGTTCGAAGCTATGTTGAGAGGATGATCTATAAGCACAGGGTGGGACTTGTTGGTAACTACAAGGGGGTCCACCATATCTATCAATTTGGCATGCATTGTAGAATGGTCTCTGTCCATGATATCTTGGAAGTTGTTGTTGCCTGAAGGGTTGATCAGATCCTCTTGGCTCTATCCATCTTTGATTGCCTTGACCATGATGCATAGTCCTATTATAGCTTTCATTCCTTTCAAAAAAAGTAGAACCAAACTCAAAGCGAGAGGGGTGAGAATTCATAGTAGTTATCAGAAATAAGGGGGAAAGGAAGAAACAAATAAACAAGTAAAAGAAAAAATATTTACAATAACCAATAATAAGGCACACATTTGCAATTCCCCGGCAACGGCGCCCTTTTGAAGAGAGAACTTTTGCGTGGTCTAGAATTCAAAATAAATTCCCGTTGCAAGTATAGCTTCTAAACCAACAAGAGTCCTTTCTTACAAATTTTTTGGTTGTCACAAGTAACAAACCCAATAAAAATAATTAACCGAAGTGTTCAAACCTCGGGTTGTCTTCTCAAGGAATTGCAGGGAAGTATGATTTATTATTGGTTATGGAAAAATAGTGTTTTGGGTTTTGAAAAGGGTTTTGAGCAAGAGAAATGGTTTACAAAAATTAATAAAGTAATAACGAAGAAATCTCTTGGCAAGGTGTGAAAACTGGAAGTTCAATCCTAGTTATCCTTATCAATGGTGATGAGAATTATAATTCTGCTACCACTAAGTCAGCCTCTAACTATGAAGGTCAGTTAAGTGGACAAATTAATTTAACACCTAAAGTTCTAGTCAACTCCTTAAGGAAAGACTAGGGTTATAGGAATCTAAATTAATCAGCAAGGATGATAATTATCAATCACAATGAGTTTGATAACTCAAGAGTTACCAATCAATCAACCAAAGCCAATAGTAAACAATCTAAATTATAAATAAGGAAAAGCAATCATGAGTCTAAAATACCTCAATTTATATTTAAATAAGAAAATCATAACATGAATGGTCATTAAATAAATAAAAGGAAAAAATAAATAGAAGGGTATTGAACCTTAGATGAAGAAGTAATATTCCTAGTTTCTAAAAATCCTAATCCTAAATCCTAAGAGAGAGGAGAGAGCCTCTCTCTCTAAAAACTACATCTAGATCCTAAAACTATGTATGAATCCAGTATTCTCTATCTAATCTCCCTCTTTTTCATGAATGGATGAATTCCTCCATTTATAATCCTTCAATATGTGTTCTCTGGGCTTGGATTTGGGCCAAAAGGGGCCCAAAATTCGCTGAAAAATGAGATCTGCAAATTCTGTAGATCGCGCACGTCACGTGTCCACGTGGGTCACGCGGTCGCATCCTTTGGAGTGTTGCTATTCCACGCGGTCATGTCAATCATGCGCCCGCGTCAGTTGTAATTCGTAAGTCACGCGTTCGCCGCATCCATGCGCTCGCGTCAATTCTTTTTTGCGCGAACCACGCATTCGCGTCGCCCATGCAGACGCGTCACTGTCGGTTTCTCCAAGGACTCTAATTTGTGCTTTCCTTCCATTTTGTATGTTTCCTTTCCATCTTTTAAGTCATTCCTATCCTATAAAACTTGAAAGTACTCAACACACAAATCACGGCATCGAATGATAATAAAGGATAATTAAAATTGATAATTTTGAAGCATATGAAACATGTTTTCTCATACATCATATTCTAAGGAAGGAATTGTAAAACCATGCAAATTCATATGAATAAGTAGGTGAAGAGTTGATAAATCATTTAATTTAAGTACAATATATATCATAAAATATAGGTTTATCAAGGGATCTCTAAATCATCTCGTAAAAGACACCTTAAGGAGGTATATCATGTCGGAGAAGGGGGTAGGTCATCCGACCTCCCCACTATTACCTTTACCCAAGAAGACGCAACCAGCATCATCCTAGGACATGATGATCCCATGGTGATTACTATCATATTGGCCAACGCTAATCTCCACCGAACACTGGTGGACCAAGGAAGCTCCGCGGACATCTTGTTTAAACCCGCCTTCGAGAAACTCGGCCTACAAGATAAGGAGCTCAAAGCATATCCGAACAGCTTGTTTGGACTGGAAGATACTCCAATCCAACCACTTGGATATATCTCACTACACACGACCTTTGGAAAGGGAACCCGGTCAAGGACACTCAACATAGACTACATCGTAGTCGACGTGAGCTCAGCTTACAACGCCCTAATAGGTCAAACAACAATGAATCAGCTCGCCGTAGTGGTCTCCACCCCACACCTGTGTATGAAATTTCCAATTCCAGAAGGGATCGCCACCATAAAAGGTGACCAAAAGATTGCACGGTGCTGTTACAATGCAAGTCTGAATCTTAAAGGCAACCCTAAAGGAGAAGAAATCAACACTATCGAACTCAGGGGAGTTTGAGTTCGCAAGGAACTTCGTCCACAACCAGAAGGCGAAACTGAAGAAGTCCAGATTGCCGATGCCCGGGATAAGTGGTGGACGAAATTATGATCCATACTTCTTGTACTTGTATGAAATTTAATGATTGGCTCTATTTGAAGTCACAACTCCGTTCAACTAACCAGCAAGTGCACTGGGTCGTCCAAGTAATACCTTACGTGAGTAAGGGTCGATCCCACGGAGATTGTTGGTATGAAGCAAGCTATGGTCATCTTGTAAATCTCAGTTAAGTGGACTTATAAAGTCAAATGTGATTAGATTGGATAAATAAAAATAAATAAAATAAAAAGGGATAGAAATACTTATGTAAATCAATAGCGGGAATTTCAGATAGGCGTATGGAGATGCTGTGCTCCTCTTGAATCTCTACTTTCTTATTACATTCATCCAATCCTTCTTACTCTTTTCCATGGCAAGTTATATGTAGGGCATCACCATCATCAATGGCTACTTTTAATCCTCTAGGGAAAATGGTCCTATGTGCTGTCACTGCACGGCTAATCGTCTGGAGGCATCACCCTTGTTGATAACTACATCCCATCCTCTCAGTGAAAATGGTCCAAATGCTCTGTCACAGCACGGCTAATCATCTGTCGATTCTCAATCAGGTTGGAGTAGAATCCATTGATTCTTTTGCGTTTGTCATCACGCCTAGCCTTTAGGAGTTTGAAGCTCGTCACAGTCATTCAATACCGGAATCCTACTCGGAATACCACGGACAGGGTTAGACTTTCCGAATTTCCAGGATCCTACTCGGAATACCACAGACAAGGTTAGACTTTCCGGATCCCCATGAATGCCGCCATCTATCTAGCTTATACCACGAAGATTCTGTTGGGGAATCTAAGAGATATGCGCCCGGCCTAAGGTAGAACGGAAGTGGTTGTCAGTCACGCGCGTTCATAGGTGAGAATGATGATGAGTGTCACGGATCATCACATTCATCAAAGTGTTGTGCAACGTATATCTTGGAATAAGAATAAAAGAGAATTGAATAGAAAGTAATAATAATTGTATTGAAACTTGAGGTACACCAGAGCTCCACACCCTTAATCTATGGTGTGCAGAAACTCCACTGTTGAAAATACATAAGTGAAAGGTTCAGGCATGGCCGAGAGGCAAGCCCCCTGAAACGTGATCAATAGCCTCCTAAGATGAAGAATAAAAACAAAACTGAGACCAAAGATGTCTAATACAATAGTAACTTATCCTATTTATACTAGACTAGCTACTAGGGTTTACATGAGTAAGTAATTGATGCATAAATCCACTTCCGGGGCCCACTTGATGTGTGCTTGGGCTGAGTTTGATCTATCCACGAGCTGAGGCTCCTCTTGAAGTTGAACGCCAAGTTATAACGTATTTTGGGCGTTCAACTCCGGATCATGACGTGTTTTTGGCGTTTAACCCCAGACAGCAGCATGTACTTGGCGTTCAACGCCAAGTTACGTCGTCAATTTCCGAATAAAGTATGGACTATTATATATTGCTGGAAAGCTCTGGATGTCTACTTTCCAACGCCGTTAAGATCGCGCCAATTGGAGTTCTTTAGCTCCAGAAACTCCATTTCAAGTGCAGAGAGGTCAGATTCCAACAGCATCAACAGTCCTTTTGTCATCCTTTTTCAGAGTTTTGCTCAAGTCCCTCAATTTCAGCCAGAAATTACCTGAAATCACAGAAAAACACACAAACTCATAGTAAAGTCCAGAAATATGAATTTAACATAAAAACTAATGAAAACATCCCTAAAAGTAGCTTGAACTTACTAAAAACTACCTAAAAACAATGCCAAAAAGCGTATAAATTATCCGCTCATCACAACACCAAACTTAAATTGTTGCTTGTCCCCAAGCAACTGAAAATCAATTAGGATAAAAAGAAGAGAATATACTATAAATTTCAAAATATCAATGAATATTAATTCTAATTAGATGAGCGGGACTTGTAGCTTTTTGCTTCTGAACAGTTTTGGCATCTTACCTTTTCCTTTGAAGTTTAGAATGATTGGCTTCTCTAGGAACTTAGAATTTTGGATAGTGTTATTGACTTTCCTAGTTAAGCATGTTGATTCTTGAACACAGCTACTTATGAGTCTTAGCTGTGGCCCTAAGCATTTTGTTTTCCAGTATTACCACCGGATACATAAATGCCACAGACACATGACTGGGTGAACCTTTTCAGATTGTGACTCAGCTTTGCTAGAGTCCCCAGTTAGAGGTGTCTAGAGCTCTTAAGCACACTCTTTTTGCTTTGGATCACGACTTTAACCACTCAGTCTCAAGCTTTTCACTTTGACCTTCATGACACAAGCACATGGTTAGGGACAGCTTGATTTAGCCGCTCAGGCCTGGATATGATTTTCTTGGGCCCTCCTATCCATTGATGCTCAAAGCCTTGGATCCTTTTTACCCTTGCCTTTTGGTTTTAAGGGCTATTGGCTTTTTCTACTTGCTTTTTCTTTTTCTTTCTATTTTTTTTCGCAAGCTTCTTCTTTTTCACTGCTTTTTCTTGCTTCAAGAATCAATTTCATGATTTTTCAGATTATCAATAACATTTCTCTTTGTTCATCATTCATTCAAGAGCCAACAATTTTAACATTCATAAACAACAATATCAAAAGACATATGCACTGTTCAATCATTCATTCAGAAAACAAAAAGTATTGTCACCACATCAATATAATAAAACTAAATTCAAGGATAAATTCGAAATTCATATACTTCTTGTTCTTTTGAATTAAAACATTTTTCATTTAAGAGAGGTGAAGGATTAATGGAATTTATTCATAGCTTTAAGACATGGTTACTAACTACTAATGATCATGAAGTAGAGACACAAAATATAGATAAACATAACATAGAAACCGAAAAACAGAAAGAAATAAGAACAAGGAATGAATCCACTTTTAGTGGCGTCTTCTTCTTGAAGGACCAACAATGTCCTTAAGCTCTTCTATGTTCCTTCCTTGCCTTTGTTGCTCCTCCTTCATTGCTCTTTGATCTTCTCTTATTTCATGGAGAATGATGGAGTGCTCATGATGTTCTACCCTTAATTGTTCCACGTTGTGGCTCAAATCTTCTAAGGAAGTGTTGAGTTGTTCCCAATAGTTGTTGGGAGGAAAGTGCATCCCTTGAGGCATCTCAGGGATTTCTTGATGATGAGCTTCCTCATGCATCTCTTGAGATCCGTGGAGGGTCTCTCTTGCTTGCTTCATCCTCTTCTTGGTGATGGGCTTATCCTCTTCAATGGGGATGTCTCCTTCTATGATAACTCTAGCTGAGTAACATAGATGGCAAATAAGGTGAGGAAAAGCTAGCCTTGCCATGGTAGAGGGCTTTTCGGCTATTTTGTAGAGTTCATTGGAGATGACTTCATGAACTTCTACTTCCTCTCCAATCATGATGCTATGAATCATGATGGCCCGATCCACAGTAACTTCAGATCGGTTGCTAGTGGGAATGATGGAGCGTTGAATGAACTCCAACCATCCTCTAGCCACAGGCTTGAGGTCCAGTCTTCTTAGTTGGACTGGCTTGCCTTTAGAGTCTCTCTTCCATTGAGCTCCTTCCACACATATGTCCATAAGGACTTGGTCCAACCTTTGGTTAAAGTTGACCCTTCTAGTGTAGGGGCGTTCATCTTCTTGCATCATGGGCAAGTGGAATGCCAACCTCACATTTTCCGGACTAAAATCTAAGTATTTCCCCCGAACCATTGTGAGATAATTCTTTGGACTCGGGTTCATACTTTGATCATGGTTCCTAGTGATCCATGCATTGGCATAGAACTCTTAAACCATTAAGATTCTGACTTGTTGCATGGGGTTGGTTAGGACTTCCCAACCTCTTCTTCGGATTTCATGTCAGATCTCCGGCTACTCATTTTTCTTGAGCTTGAAAGGGACCTCAGGGATCACCTTCTTCTTTGCCACAACATCATAGAAGTGGTCTTGATGGCTCTTGGAGATGAATCTTTCCATCTCCCATGACTCGGAGGTGGAAGCTTTTGTCTTCCCTTTTCCTTTTCTAGAGGATTCTCCGGCCTTAGGTGCCATTGATGGTAATGGAAAAACAAAAAGCTTATGCTTTTACCACACCAAACTTAAAATATTGCTCGCCCTCGAGCAAAAGAAGAAAGAAGAGAAGAAGAAGAAGAAGAATTTGGAGGAGAGTGAGGGGAGATAGATTCGGCCAAGGTATAGTAGAGGGGGTAGTGTTGTGTGAAGATGAAGTAGAATGGAAGGGTATATATAGGGAGAGGGGAGAGGGTAGGTTCGGCCATTTAGGGTGGGATTGGGTGGAAAAATGTTTTTGAATTTTGAAGGTAGGTGGGGTTTATGGGGAAGAGTGGGTGGATGTGAGTGGTGAATAGGTGATTGGGAAGAGAGATTAAGGTGATTGGTGAAGGGTTTTTGGGAAGTGTGACATGGGAAAGAGTAAAATAGGATTAGGAGGTAAGGTGGGAATATAGTAGGTGGGGATCCTGTGGGGTCCACAGATCCTGAGGTGTCAAGGAATTCCATCCCTGCACCAAATAGGCATGTAAAATGCCTTTGCACACCATTCTGGCGTTTGAACGCCGAGTGGTGCACATTCTGGGCGTTCCAAAAACTTGGTGGACGAAATTGTGATAAAAGAGTTCCAGGCACTGTTAGAGAAGCTCACAACTCCGTTCAACTTAACCAGCAAGTGTACTGGGTCATCCAAGTAATACCTTACGTGAGTAAGGGTCGATCCCACAGAGATTGTTGGTATGAAGCAAGCTATGGTCATCTTGTAAATCCCAGTTAAGTGGATTCATAGGGTCAATATTGTATAGTCCCAACACCAAACTTAGAGTTTGGATATGGGGTCTTAACACCAAACTTAGAGTTTGGTTGTGGCCTCCCAACACCAAACTTAGAGTCTGACTGTGGGGGCCCTTCTTGACTCTGAACTGAGAGAAGCTCTTCATGCTTACTCTCTTTTGTCACAGAGGGATGGCCATGTGCTTTAAACACAAGGTAGTCCCCATTCAATTAAAGGACTATTTCGCCTCTGTTGACATCTATCACAGCTCCTGTTGTAGCTAGGAAAGGTCTTCCAAGGATGATGCATTCATCCTCTTCCTTCCTAGTGTCTAAGATTATGAAATCAGTAGGGATGTAAAGGCCTTCAACCTTTACTAACACGTCCTCCACTATTCCATAAGCTTGTCTTACTGACTTGTCTGCCAATTGTAATGAGAACAAGGCAAGTTGTACCTCAATGATCCCCAGCTTCTCCATTACAGAGAGTGGCATAAGATTTATCCCTGACCCCAGATCACACAGAGCTTTTACAAAGGTCATGGTGCCTATGGTACAAGGTATTAAGAACCTACCAGGATCTTATTTCTTTTGAGGTAGAGTTTGCTGAATCCAGGTATCTAGTTCATTAATGAGCAAGGGAGGTTCACTTTCCCAAGTCTCATTACCAAATAACTTGGCATTCAGCTTCATGATAGCTCCTAAATATTGAGCAACTTGCTCTCCAGTCACATCTTCATCCTCTTCAGAGGAAGAATAGTCTTCAGAGCTCATGAATGGCAGAAGGAGATTTAATGGAATCTCTATGGTCTCTATATGAGCCTCAGATTCCTTTGGATCCTTAATAGGAAATTCCTTCTTACTTGAGGGACGTCCCAGGAGGTCTTCCTCACTAGGATTTTCGTCCTCCTCCTCCCTTGTGCATTCGGCCACATTGATCACATCAATGGCCTTGCACTCTCCTTTTGGATTCTCTTCTGTATTGCTTGGGAGAATACTGGGAGGAGTTTCACTGACTTTCTTACTCAGCTGGCCCACTTGTGCCTCCAGATTTCTGATGGAGGATCTTGTTTCACTCATGAAACGGAAAGTGGCTTTTGACAGATCAGAGACTAGATTGGCTAAATTAGAAGTGTTTTGTTCAGAATTCTCTATCTGTTGCTGAGAAGATGATGGAAAAGGCTTGCTATTGCTCAGCCTATTGCGTCCACCATTGTTAAAGCCTTGTTGAGGCTTTTGTTGATCTTTCCATGAGAAATTTGGATGATTTCTCCATGATGAGTTATAGGTGTTTCCATAAGGTTCACCCATGTAATTAACCTCTGCCATGGCAGGGTTCTCAGGATCATAAGCTTTTTCAGAAGCTGCCTCTTTAGTACTGTTGGATGCATGTTGCCATCCATTCAGATTTTGAGAGATCATGTTGACCTGTTGAGTCAACACTTTGTTCTGAGCCAATATGGCATTCAGAGCATCAATTTCAAGAACTCCTTTCTTCTGAGGTATCCCATTATTCACGGAATTCCTCTCAGAAGTGTACATGAATTGGTTGTTTACAATCATGTCAATGAGTTCTTGAGCCTCTTCAGGCGTTTTCTTTAGGTGAATAGATCCACCTGCAGAATGGTCCAATGACATTTTCGAAAATTCAGACAGGCCATAATAGAATATATCTAATATGGTCCATTCTGAAAACATGTCAGATGGACATCTTTTGGTCAGCTGCTTGTATCTTTCCCAAGCTTCATAGAGGGATTCACCATCTTTTTGCTTGAAGGTCTGAACATCCACTCTCAGCTTGCTCAGCTTTTGAGGAGGAAAGAATTTATCCAAGAAGGCAGTGACTAGCTTATCCCAAGAGTCCAGGTTATCCTTGGGTTGTGAATCCAACCATATTCTAGCTCTGTCTCTTACAGCAAAAGGGAAAAGCATGAGTCTGTAGACTTCAGGATCAACTCTATTCGTCTTTACAGTCTCACAGATCTGCAAGAACTCAGTTAAAAACTGATAAGGATCTTCAGATGGAAGTCCATAAAACTTGCAGTTTTGTTGCATTAAGGCAACTAGCTGAGGTTTCAGCTCAAAGTTGTTGACTCCAATGGCAGGAATGGAGATGCTTCTTCCATCAAATTTGGATGTTGGCTTTGTGAAGTCACCAAGCATTCTCCTTGCATTATTATTATTTTCGGCTGCCATCTCCTTCTCTTGTTCTAATGTTTCTGAAAGGTTACCTTTGGATTATTGTAATTTAGCTTCTCTTGATTTTCTCTTCAGAGTCCTTTCAGGTTCTGGATCAATTTCAACAAGAGTGCCTTTATCCTTGTTCCTGCTCATATGAAAGAGAAGAAAACAAGAAAAGAAGAGGAATCCTCTATGTCACAGTATAGAGATCCCTTTATGTTAGTAGAAGAAGAACGGGGAGAAGAGTGAAGAAAAATGAATAGTCTGTATAAAGAGTAAGGATAGGGGAGGTGATAAGAGATGAAGAGAAGTGTTAGTAAATAAATAATTAAATAGAATAAGAAAAGAGAGGGAGAATTTTCTAAAATAATTTTTGAAAAAGGGATTAGTAATTTTCGAAAATTAAAGATAAGATAAGATTAAAATTAAAATTTAAAACAAAAAGAATTTTTGAAAAAGAGAGAAGTATTTTCGAAAATTAGAGAGGGATAGGTAGTTAGTTGGTTTTGAAAAAGAGAGGAAACAAACAAAAAGTTAGTTAGTTGATTGAAAAAGATATTAAAATCAAATTTGAAAAAGATAAGAAGATAAGAAGTTAGATAAGATATTTTGAAATCAAATTTTGAAAAAGATAAAATTTTTTTGAAAAAGATAAGATAAAAGATAAAAAGATTTAATTTAAAAATTTAAAATTACTTACTTCACTAACAAGAAACTACAAGATAAGATTCTAGAACTTAAAGATTGAAAATTTCTTAACAAGAAAGTAACAAACTTCAAATTTTTGAATCAATCACATTAATTGTTAGCTAATTTTCGAAAATATGATATAAAGATAAGAAAAAGATTTTTGAAATTTTCGAAAAAGGGAAAAAAATGAAAAAGATATAATTTTTGAAAAAGATTTTGAAAAGATAAGGTTTTTAAAATTGAAAATTTGACTTAACTTGTAAGAAACAACTAATTTTAAAAAAATTTTGACCAAGTCAAATCAAAATTTCAAAAATTTGGAGGGAAATAAGAAAAAGATATTTTTTTATTTTTGAATTTTTAACTATGAGAGAGAAAAACACAAACATGACCCAAAACATGAAAATTTTGGATCAAAACACATGATGCATGCAAGAACACTATGAATGTCAAGATGAACACCAAGAACACTTTGAAGATCATGATGAACATCAAGAACATATTTATGAAAAATTTTTGATGCAAAGAAAACATGCAAGACACCAAACTTAGAAATCTTTAATGCATGGACTCTAACAAACGAAAAATGCACATGAAAAACAACAAACAACACAAAACAAGAAATCATCAAGATCAAACAAGAAGACTTGTCAAGAACAACTTGAAGATCATGAAGAACAACATGAATGCATGAATTTTCGAAAAATGCAAGAAAAATTTTTAAAGCATGCAATTGACACCAAACTTAAAACATGACACAAGACTCAAACAAGAAACACAAAATATTTTTGATTTTTATGATTTTATGATTTTTTTGTATTTTTATTATATTTTTCGAAAATAAAGTTAAAAAAAACGAAAAAGAAAAGAAAAATTTTGAAAAAGTTTTTGAAAAGAAAATTACCTAATCTGAGCAACAAGATGAACCGTCAGTTATCCATACTCGAACAATCCCCGGCAACGGCGCCAAAAACTTGGTGGACGAAATTGTGATCCATACTTCTTGTACTTGTATGAAATTTAATAATTGGCTCTATTTGAAGTCACAACTCCGTTCAACTAACCAGCAAGTGCACTGGGTCGTCCAAGTAATACCTTACGTGAGTAAGGGTCGATCCCACGGAGATTGTTGGTATGAAGCAAGCTATGATCATCTTTTAAATCTCAGTTAAGTGGACTTATAAAGTCAAATGTGATTAGATTGGATAAATAAAAATAAATAAAATAAAAAGGGATAGAAATACTTATGTAAATCAATAGCGGGAATTTCAGATAGGCGTATGGAGATGCTGTGCTCCTCTTGAATCTCTACTTTCTTATTACATTCATCCAATCCTTCTTACTCTTTTCCATGGCAAGCTGTATGTAGGGCATCACCATCATCAATGGCTACTTTTAATTCTCTCGGAAAAATGGTCCTATGCGCTGTCACTGCACGGCTAATCGTCTAGAGGCATCACCCTTGTTGATAGCTACATCCCATCCTCTCAGTGAAAATGGTCCAAATGCTCTGTCACAGCACGGCTAATCATCTGTTGGTTCTCAATCAGGTTGGAGTAGAATCGATTGATTCTTTTGCATTTGTCATCACGCCTAGCCTTCAGGAGTTTGAAGCTCGTCACAGTCATTCAATATCGGAATCCTACTCGGAATACCACGGACAAGGTTAGACTTTCCGGATTCTCGGGATCCTACTCGGAATACCACAGACAGGGTTATACTTTCCGGATCCCCATGAATGCCGCCATCTATCTAGCTTATACCACGAAGATTCTGTTGGGGAATCTAAGAGATATGCGCCCGGCCTAAGGTAGAACGGAAGTGGTTGTCAGTCACGCGCGTTCATAGGTGAGAATGATGATGAGTGTCACGGATCATCACATTCATCAAAGTGTTGTGCAACGTATATCTTGGAATAAGAATAAAAGAGAATTGAATAGAAAGTAATAATAATTGTATTGAAACTTGAGGTACAGCAGAGCTCCACACCCTTAATCTATGGTGTGCAGAAACTCCACTGTTGAAAATACATAAGTGAAAGGTTCAGGCATGGCTGAGAGGCCAGCCCCCCTGAAACGTGATCAATAGCCTCCTAAGATGAAGAATAAAAACAAAACTGAGACCAAACATGTCTAATACAATAGTAACTTATCCTATTTATACTAGACTAGCTACTAGGGTTTACATGAGTAAGTAATTGATGCATAAATCCACTTCTAGGGCCCACTTGGTGTGTGCTTGGGCTGAGTTTGATCTATCCACGAGCTGAGGCTCCTCTTGAAGTTGAACGCCAAGTTATAACGTATTTTGGGCGTTCAACTCCGGATCATGACGTGTTTCTGGCGTTTAACTCCAGACAGCAGCATGTACTTGGCGTTCAACGCCATGTTACGTCGTCAATTTCCGAATAAAGTATGGACTATTATATATTGCTGGAAAGCTTTGGATGTCTATTTCCAACGCCGTTAAGAGCGCGCCAATTGGAGTTCTGTAGCTCCAGAAAATCTATTTCGAGTGTAGGGAGGTCAGATTCCAACAGCATCAGTAGTCCTTTTGTCAGCCTTTTTCAGAGTTTTGCTCAAGTCCCTCAATTTCAGCCAGAAATTACCTGAAATCACAGAAAAACACACAAACTCATAGTAAAGTCCAGAAATGTGAATTTAACATAAAAACTAATGAAAACATCCCTAAAAGTAGCTTGAACTTACTAAAAACTACCTAAAAACAATGCCAAAAAGCGTATAAATTATCTGCTCATCAATAAGACAACAAATATCGAGGCAACCTTAAAGGGAGACTTAAAGGAACTTCTGATATAGTTCCTAAAGGATAATTCCAATCTCTTTGCATGGAAGGCCACAGACATGCCGTGCATAGACCCCAAACTAATGTGCCACAAACTGGCAGAATACCCAGGATCTCGGCCCGTGCAGCAGAAGCGTAGGAAGCTCGGACCGAAAAGGTCCCAAGCTGTGGAAGAGCAGGTACAAGCCTTACTGGAGGCAGGATTCATAAGAGAGGTCAAGTACCCACTATGGCTAGCCAACTTTGTCTAGGTGAAAAAGTCAAATGGGAAGTGGCAGATGTGCACTGACTACACCAATCTCAATAAAGTATACCTAAAAGATCCCTATCCACTCCCAAGCATAGACACTCTAGTAGATGCCACTTCCAGATACAAGTACCTCTCCTTCATGGATGCTTATTCAGGACACAATCAAATCCCGATGTACCCACCCGACCAAGAAAATACCTCATTCCTAACCCCAAAAGGAACTTACTGTTATATCGTCATGCCATTCGGACTCAAAAATGTAGGAGCTACCTACCAAATATTGATGAACAAAGTCTTCGCAGACCATATTGGGAAACTAATGGATGGAGACTTACGTAGACGACATGCTGGTAAAAACACAAAGTGAGGAGTCATTATTGTCCGATCTCACCAAAGTGTTCGATACCATAAGAAAGCACGGTATGCGGCTTAATCCTACAAAATGCACCTTTGCTACAGAGGCCAGCAAATTCTTGGGCTTCATGCTCACACAAAGAGGAATCGAGGCGAACCCGCATAAATGCCGGGCTGTACTCAACATGAAAAGCCCGAGTTGCGTCAAAGAGGTACAACAGCTCAATGGTAGACTTGCAGCCCTGTCCAGGTTTCTAGTCGGATCAGCCATAAGATCTTTCCCCTTTTACACAACACTAAGGAAGGGAAAAAGGTTTAAATGGACTCTAGAGTGCGAATAAGCCTTCCAAGATTTCAAGAAATTCTTGGGACAACCACCCATTCTTACCCGACCACGGGAAATGAAGAACTCATCTTATACCTCGCAGTGGAAAGTCAGACAATAGCCTCCGCACTAGTTAGAGAAGGCGAAAGTGGACAACGACCCATCTACTTCATTAGCAAGGCTCTACAATGGGCCGAACTAAACTATCAAAAGATAGAAAAGTTTGCCTACGCCCTCAAACTCACTTCTCGGTGACTCCGCCCATATTTCCAAGTTTACACTATCAGGTTTCGAACCAACCAGCCCATAAAAAGCATCCTACAGAAAAAAGACTTAGCTGGAAGAATCCTACAATGGGTAGTGGAGTTATCTGAATTCGATCTTCAATATGAAGCTCAGAAAGCAATCAAGTCACAGTATTTGGCCGACTTCATAGCCGAGTACACTGACACCCCCGGGAACTCCCACAAAATGGAATCTTTACGTAGACGGCTCTTCAAACAAAACCGGGAGTGGCGCAGGTGTAATTATAGAAATTGATCAGGGAATTCAAATCGAGCTCTCATTAAAGTTCGAATTCCCTGCTTCAAATAATTAAGCTGAATATGAGGCACTACTGGCTGGTTTGAGGCTGGCTAGGGAGGTAGGAGTTCAAAAGCTTACCATCTTCAGCGATTCATAAGTAGTTACCTCTCAAATAGTGGGGAGTTACCAAGCTAAGGATCCCACCATGAAGAAATATATGAACAAAACTAGAGAACAGCTCGGACAGCTCGAGGAATATGAGGTCCAACATATACCCAGAAGCCTCATCCAAGAGATGTTATAAAGTCCATCGATCTTGGAGGAAGAAAAGGTCTTAGTCATATTAGGTCTGGACCAAGGGTGGATGACCCCCAAAATCAACTACCTCAAGTCAGAGATACTTCCCACAGATTAAAAAGAAGCAAATGGGCTAAAACGAGAGGCACAATACTACACCAAAGTGGGCGACATCTTATACAGAAGAGAGATCTCAACACCCCTTCTAAAATGTGTGCCAACCTCCACTACAAGGGAAGTCTTAGAAGAAGTACACAGTGGTATGTGTGGCAACCATCTGGGGGCACGAGCTCTCTCCAAAAAGGTACTCCGAGCTGGATTTTTCTGGCCGACCTTACAAAAAGAAGCGACAGAGTTCGTCAAAACATGCCTGACAATCGGATTAATTGATGGTAAAGAATTTTACAAATAAAGTCTCGTTGTAAGAATAGTTTCTAAACCAACAAAGAATTCTTTCATACAAAAGTTTTGTTTGTCACTTAAGCAAACCCAATAAAAATAAATAACCGAAGTATTCAAACCTCGGGTCGTCTTCTCAAGGAATTGCAGGGAAGTATAATTTATTATTGGTTATGGAAAAAGATATATTTTATTTTGGGTTTTTGAAATAAGGAACAAGGAATTTAATTGACAAGAAAAATAAATTAATAATTAAGAAAACTCTTGGCAAGGTATGAAAATTAGAAGTCCTATCCCAGTTATCCTTATCAATTGTGATGAAAATTGCTCGTTGCTCCCTCTTAGTCAACCTCGAACTATGAAGGTAAGTCAAGTGGATAAATCAATATGAACCCTCAAGTCCTAGTCAATTCCCAAAGAAAGACTAGAGTTAGTGGAATTCAAGTCAATTAGCAACTTCCAATTATCAATCAACAAAAGAGTTTGAGAACTCAAGAGTCTCTAATTACTCAACCAAAGCCAAGAATATAGAAAGCTAAATAAAAATCATAAATATGAAATACCTCAAATTATATTTAAACATAAATTCAAATTTAACATGAAAGGGTTCATAAGCCAATTTGGAAAGATAAATAACAATTAAAGTAATAGAATAAATAAAGTAGAAAATAAATTAAAGGAACATTAAACCTGGAATGAAGAAGAAGTAAACCTAATCCTAAAAGAAATCCTAATCCTAAGAGAGAGGAGAGAGCCTCTCTCTCTAAAAACTACATCTAAACCTAAAATTATGAATTATGAATGTTGTCTCTTCTGTATGTCTTGAGTCTCTGCATGTTTTCTGGCTTTATTCTGTGTTTCTGGGCCGAAAACTAGGTCAAAACGCGGCCCAAAATTGCCCCCAGTGATTTCTGTTAATTCTGCAGATCGCACATGTCACGCGTACGCGTCGTCCACGCGTGCGCGTCATTTGTGCAGATTCCAATTCACATGTTTGCGTCAGGCACGCGAATGCGTCACTGCGATTTTCTCCATTTCGCGCGGTCGCGTGAGCCATGCATCCGCGTCGGTGTTCGGTGGTCATCTCCTTGGTTTCTTGTGTTCGTTCCATTTTTTGCAAGCTTCCTCTCCATTTTCTAAGCCATTCCTGCCTTATGAAGCCTGAAACACTTAACACATGGATCACGGCATCGAATGGCATAAAGGAGAATTAAAATACACAATAAAAAGATCTCTAGGAAGCAAGTTTTCAACCATAGAACGACTTTGGGAAGGAATTGTAATATCATGCTAATCATATGAATAAGTGGGTAAAGACGTGATAAAACCACTCAATTAAACAGAATATAAACCATAAAATAGTGGTTTATCAACCTTTCCACACTTAAACATTAGCATGTCCTCATGCTAAGCTCAAGGAGACAAAATAAATGAGTAGGAAAATGTAAGACTCATGTAATACAATGCAACCTATATATATGAATGCAACTATATGATTCTTGTCCACTTGGTTAAAAGCAGATAAGTTCTTCAAATCAAACATAAATCAAAATTCCACTAGTTCAAATAACAAGTAAACTTGTAAGAAAATAGCTCATGAAAGCAGGGAACATAGAATCAGGCATTGAACCCTCACTGATGGTGTATGTTCACTCTAGTCTCTCAAGTGTATAGGGTAATCACTCTATCCTTCTCTAATCATGCTTTCTAAATTTTGTTCTTCACCTAACCAATCAACAATATTTAATGTACCAATGCAAACATCATGAGGTATTTTTAAGGTTGTAGTGGGGCTAAGGTAAGGGTAAAGGTATATATATATATATATATATATATATATATATATATAGCTAAGTGAGCTATAATTTGAATCTTTAATTATCCTAAGCTTTCACCTAACATACATATACTCTATATAACTCTAGAATCATGCCTAGCAACCCATAATTTCCCACTTTTACATTCTATACTCATGTATTAACTTTTTCTCTTAACTTGTATCACATATGCATTAATTTTTTTATCAACTTAACTTAGCATTGGGATAATTTTGTCCCCTTATTTATTTATATATTTATTGAATATTTTTGGATTTTTTTAAAATAGAAAAATAAACCTAGCTTATCAATGCACATGGATTTTAATTTTTCTAGTTTCACATGAGTAGGTACCCAAATTCCCATTATTTTATCATGACACATTCCCTTATTAACCATTGTTCCCACAATCTTCCCATACTCAATTAATACACAATTTCTATCTTAAGCTAACCAAAGATTCAATTTGGGATAATTATATTGTTTTTCTACTTAAGGCTAGTGATGTGGTAAAATATAGAACAAATGGGATTTAAAAGGCTCAAAGTGGCTGACAAGGGTGATTTAAGGGGTAGGCTCATTTGGGATAAGTGAGCTAAACAAGTAATGGCCTCAATCATATGCATGCATATAACACATTAAACATTGGACATATAGGATGAAACAAAATATAGATTACAATCATAGAGAAGTGAACACAAAGAATAAAATATTTATGGTTAAATAATGTAACCATGTAAATAAACTCAAAATCTCATAGGTTGTGTGTTCTTTGGCTCAAAAACCATGTTCCAAATACAACTTCAAACAAATTTAACACAAAAGTTTATAATTTAAATTAGTGAAATTTTCAAAAATAGGATCCTAGAAAGAAACTCATTATTTTTCAACCAAGTCGTACTTAAATGCAAACAATCAACTACACATGCAATCTATTACACAATGCAACAATGAACTAATAAAGAAAATAAGACATTGGTGTTGAGAAGAGAATAACTAGCCCATGGAGATTGGTATCGACCTCCCCACACTTAAAGATTGCACCGTCCTCGATGCATGCTAAGATGTGCAAGTGGATGGGTGGCTCCAACTGACGCTTTTCTCCAAAGATTGTCCAGGTGGACTTGTCTATCGCCCTATATAGAAGTTCTTTTCCTTTCCTTTCCTGGTGTCCAACCTGAAAGAAGAGGAACAAGAAGAAAAGTAACCCAGAAATAAAGATAGAAAAACAAATAAAGTATGGGTGGGTTAATGCCAGGTAATGAAGGTCTCAATCACATGGTAGCTACAACATGCAAGTGAAAAAATAGTATAGGCACATGGCATATCAATAGTGCAAAAATTGCAACAAAGGGGAAGAGTATGGGTAATGAAAGACAGTATAAGTTCATATCAATGCAAGAGGAGTACAAGTATCATAAAAGATTAGCATTGATTTAAATAATATTATCCAATAGTGTAGAACAAGTCACTAAGCACCAAAATAATGCAAGAAAAGATACAATAGTTGAATAAGAACATTTAACACCAATGGTAAAATAACAAACTTAGAAAAGAAAATAAAAATATGCACAAGATGAAAATGCAATGAATGAAAGTATGCAAATAAATTAAGTAAAATAGAATGAAGGTGAGGATGGATGAGAAGTTAAAGGGATGAAGAAGAAGAAAGTAAGAAAGAAAGAAGAAAGAAGAAAAGATAGAAAAAATTAGGATTAGAAAAGAAAAGATAAGATAAGTGGCGACACAGGGATCTGGTGGTGTTGTGCGAGTGACGCGCACGTGTACTCCACGCGTACGCGTGGGTCGCACACACGGGTAGGCGACGCGTTGGCATCGGTCTCGCGTTCGTGTGATTGGCGATATTTTCAAGTGACACCGACGCGTGCGTCACGCGTACACGTGACTTGATTTGTGCCAGTGGCGCGAGAGCAGTCTCGCGTTTGCTTAACTCTCTGTCTCAAACGCATATTGCCAAAATTCAGGGTGACGCGTGCGCATGGGTGACGCGATCGCGTGAACGGCCATACTTTGAAAAACGACATGGACCCGTGGGGCATGCATTCGATTGGTAGGGCTTGTGCTTCTAGCAAGATTCCAGCTCCACTCCATCATAACTCTCTGCCATACACCTTTTTACGTCCATTTTGCAGGTCACGCGTACGCGTGGATGACGCGATCGCGTGAATGGCCATATTTTGCAAACGACGCGAACGCGTTAGCGAAGCAGTCATGTGGGAATATTTGTCTCTAAGGCACGCCTCCAGCCACGCGTTCGCGTGCCTTTTTGTTCAATTCTCTTTTCTACAGAACGCATGATGAGCGGATAATTTATACGCTTTTTGGCATTATTTTTAGTATGTTTTAGTTAGTTTTTATTATATTTTTATTAGTTTTTAGTTAAAATTCACTTTTCTGGACTTTACTCTGAGTTTGTGTATTTTTTTGTGATTTTCAGGTATTTTCTGGCTGAAATTGAGGGACCTGAGCAAAAATCTGATTCAGAGGCTGAAAAGGACTGCAGATGCTGTTGGATTCTGACCTCCCTACACTCGAAGTGGATTTTCTGGAGCTACAGAAGCTCAATTGGTGCGCTCTCAATTGCGTTGGAAAGTAGACATCCTGGGATTTCCAGTAATGTATAATAGTCTATACTTTGCCTGAGATTTGATGGCCCAAACAGGCGTTCCAAGTCAGCTCAAGAATTTTGGCGTTTAACGCCGGAACTGGCACAAGAATGGGAGTTAAACGCCCAAACTGGCACAAAAGCTGGTGTTTAACTCCAAGAAAAGTCTCTACACATGAAAGCTTCAATGCTCAGCCCAAGCACACACCAAGTGGGCTCGGAAGTGGATTTTTATGTCATTTACTATCTTTGTAAACCATAAGCTACTAGTTCTCTACAAATAGGAACTTTTGCTATTGTATTAGGGAGATCTTTCGATCATGTTTTTATGATTGAACCCTCTTTGGGAGGCTGGCCATTCGGCCATGCCTAGACCTTGTTCTTATGTATTTTCAACGGTGGAGTTTCTACACACCATAGATTAAGGTGTGGAGCTCTGCTGTACCTCGAGTATTAATGCAATTACTATTGTTCTTCTATTCAATTCAGCTCATTCTTGTTCTAAGATATTCATTCGCACCCAAGAACATGATGAATGTGATGATTATGTGATGCTCATCATCATTTTCACTTATGAACGCGTGCCTGACAACCACTTCCGTTCTACAAGCAAACAAGGCTTGAATGTTTATCTCTTAGATTCCTTAATCAGAATCTTCGTGGTATAAGCTAGAATTGATGGCAGCATTCAAGAGAATCCGGAAGGTCTAAACCTTGTCTGTGGTATTCTGAGTAGGATTCGAGGATTGAATGACTGTGACGAGCTTCAAACTCCTGAAGGCTGGGCGTTAGTGACAGACGCAAAATAATCACTGGATTCTATTCCAACCTGATTGAAAACCGACAGATGATTAGCGTGCTGTGACAGAGCACGTTGAACTTTTTCACTGAGAGGACGGGATTGTAGCCACTGACAACAGTGATGCCCAACATACAACTTGCCATGGAAAGGAGTAAGAAGGATTGGATGAAGACAGTAGGAAAGCAGAGAGACGAAAGGGACAGAGCATCTCCATATGCTTATCTGAAATTCTCACCAATAAATTGCATAAGTATCTCTATCTTTATTTTATACTTTATTCATAAATCATCCATAACCATTTGAATCTGCCTGACTGAGATTTACAAGATGACCATAGCTTGCTTCATACCAATAATCTCCGTGGGATCGACCCTTACTCGCGTAAGGTTTGATTACTTGGACGACCCAGTGCACTTGCTGGTTAGTTGTGTAAAGTTGTGATAAAGAGTTAAGATTGCAATTGAGCGTACCATGTTGACGGCCCCATTGATGATCACAATTTCGTGCACCAAGTTTCTGGCGCCGTTGCCGGGGATTGTTTGAGTTTGGACAACTGACGGTTCATCTTGTTGCTTAGATTAGGTATTTTTCTTCAGAATTTTTAAGAATGAATTCTAGAGTTTCAAGGTGATATTCTTATCATCACCAAAGCTGATTGATTCTCATCAATTTAGCTCTTGAATGCAATGTCCTGCTGAAGCTTGGCTAGCCATGTCTAATCTTTTTAGACTAAAGCTTTAGACTAACATTGCATGATTCCTGTAATTCTCATTAAGAATTTTGATATCCTTATTTTCTTTTCCACATAAATTTCAAAGAATCCAAAAAAATTACAAAATCATAAAAACCAAAAATATTTCTTGTTTGAGTCTAGTGTCTCATTTTAAGTTTGGTGTCAATTGCATATTTCTATTCTTCTTGCATTTTTCGAATTCATTCATGTGTCTTCACTGATCTTCAAGTTGTTCTTGATGATTTCCTTACTCTGATCTTTAAATTCTCTTGTCTTGAGTGTTTTGTTGTTTCTCATATGCATTTTCAACTTGTTAGTGTCAGCAGTATACAAACTTCTAAGTTTGGTGTCTTGCATGTATTGTTTATTTGATCTTAGTTTCATTTTGATTATTCCTCATTATTAAAAATCCAAAAAAAATTTTTAATTTGTGTCTTTTCAAGTCAATAATACAGAGAATTGAAGATTCAGAACATACAACAGAGGAATTACACAGAAAAAGCTGGGCGTTCAAAACGCCCAGTGAAGAAGGAAAAATGGCATTTAAACGCCAGCCAGGATGGCACAAGAGGGAAGATTTTGTTTT
The DNA here is from genome assembly GCF_003086295.3 of Arachis hypogaea. NCBI lineage: Eukaryota > Viridiplantae > Streptophyta > Magnoliopsida > Fabales > Fabaceae > Arachis > Arachis hypogaea. The sequence goes on along the minus strand of NC_092040.1, from coordinate 70,668,587 downwards.
TAATTCAATTTTTTTTCAAGTTTCCATAATTTTTTAAAATCAAATCTTTTTCAAATCATATCTTTTCAATCATATATTTTCAAAGTCAATTTCTTTCCATTTTCAAAAATACTTGCTAACAATTAACGATTTGATTCAACATTTCAAGTATGTTGCCTTTTCTGTTGAGAAAGGTTTAATGTCTGAATCATTTCTTTCAAATTTCTTGTTAGCCAAGTCATTAATTTTCAAAATCAAATCTTTTTTTAAAATTGTTTTTCAAATCATATCTTTCCAATCATATCTTTTTAAAACTATAACTTTTCAATCATATCTTTTTAATCACATCTTTTTCAAAATCTTTTTCAAAAATCACTTTATTTCTTTCTCAATCTTGGTTTTCGAAATCATCAATCAAATTTTCAAAATTTCTTTCAATTGTTTCAAAATCTTTTACTTTAATTTTTGAAAATTTCTTCCCCTTTTCTCACATCCTTCTATTTATGGACTAACACTCCTACTCAATGCACAATTCGAACTCTATCTTTCTAAGTTCGAATTCTTCTACCTCTTCCTTCTATTTTTCTTTTCCTCTGACACATCAAGGAATCTCTATACTGTGACATAGAGGATTCCATATTTTCTTGTTCTCTCCTCTTTCATATGAGCAAGAGCAAAGACAAAATCATTCTTGTTGAGGCTGACCCTGAACCTGAAAGGCCCTTGAAGCGAAAGCTAAGAGAGGCTAAAGCACAACTCTCTGTAGAGGACCTAACAAAAATCTTCAAAGAAGAAGAACCCATGGCAGCTGAACACAACAACAATGCCAACAATGCAAGGAAGGTGCTGGGTGACTTCACTGCACCTACTCCCGACTTCTATGGGAGAAGCATCTCTATCCCTGCCATTGGAGCAAACAACTTTGAGCTTAAGCCTCAATTAGTTTCTCTAATGCAACAGAATTGCAAGTTCCATGGACTTCCATTGGAAGATCCTCATCAGTTTTTAGCTGAATTCTTGCAAATCTGTGACACTGTCAAGACCAATGGGGTTGACCCTGAGGTCTACAGGCTTATGCTATTCCCTTTTGCTGTAAGAGGCAGAGCTAGGATATGGTTGGATTCACAACCTAAAGAAAGCTTGAACTCTTGGGAAAAGCTAGTCAATGCCTTCTTGGCAAAGTTCTTTCCACCTCAAAAATTGAGTAAGCTTAGAGTGAAAGTCCAAACCTTCAGACAGAAGGAAGAAGAATCCCTCTATGAAGCTTGGGAAAGATACAAACAATTGATCAGAAAGTGTCCTTCTGACATGCTTTCTGAGTGGAGCATCATAGGTATCTTCTATGATGGTTTGTCTGAACTGTCCAAGATGTCATTGGACAACTCTGCTGGAGGATCTCTTCATCTGAAGAAGACGCCTGCAGAAGCTCAAGAACTCATTGAAATGGTTGCAAATAACCAATTCATGTACACTTCTGAAAGGAATCCTGTGAACAATGGGACGAACCAGAAGAAAGCAGTTCTTGAGATTGATACTCTGAATGCCATACTGGCCCAGAACAAAATATTGACTCAGCAAGTCAATATGATTTCTCAAAATCTGTCTGTAATGCAAGCTGCACCAGGCAGTACTAAGGACGCTTCATCTGAAGAAGAAGCTTATGATCCTGAGAACCCATTAATGGAAGAGGTGAATTACATGGGAGAACCCTATGGAAACACCTATAATCCTTCATGGAGAAATCATCCAAATCTCTCATGGAAGGATCAACAGAGACCTCAACAAGGTTTCAACAACAATAATGGTGGAAGAAACAGGTTTAGCAATAGCAAGCCTTTTCTATCATCTTCTCAGCAACATATAGAGAATTCTAAGCAGAGCTACTCTGACTTAGCAACCATGGTCTCTGATCTAATCAAAACCACTCAAAATTTTATGACTGAAACAAGGTCCTCCATTAGAAACCTGGAGGCACAAGTGGGTCAGCTGAGTAAGAAAGTTACTAAACTCCCTCCTAGTACTCTTCCAAGCAATACAGAAGAGAATCCAAACGGAGAGTATAAGGCCATCAACGGCCGAAATTGGAGAGGAGGAAGAGGCAGTGATCGCCACTGAGGAAGACCTCAATGGACGTCCACTGGCCTCCAATAAGTTCCCTAATGAGGAATTATGGGAATCTGAGGCTCACACTGAGACCATAGAGATTCCATTAGATTTACTTCTGCCATTCATGAGCTCTGATGAGTATTCTTCCTCTGAAGAGGACAAAGATGTCACTGAAGAGCAAGTTGCCAAGTACCTTGGAGCAATCATGAAGCTAAATGACAAGTTATTTGGTAATGAGACTTGGGAGGATGAACCCCCTTTGCTCACCAAAGAACTGGATAACTTGACTAGGCAGAGATTACCTCAAAAGAGACAGGACCCTGGAAAGTTCTCAATATCTTGTACATTAGGCACCATGACCTTCGAGAAGGCTCTGTGTGACCTAGGATCAAGCATAAACCTCATGCCTCTCTCTGTGATGGAGAAGCTAGGGATCTTTGAGGTACAAGTTGCAAGAATCTCACTAGAGATGGCAGACAATTCAAGAAAACAAGCTTATGGACTTGTAGAGGATGTTCTGGTAAAGATTGAAGACCATTACATCCCTGCTGATTTCATAGTCCTAGAGACTGGGAAGTGCATGGATGAATCCAACATCCTTGGCAGACCCTTCCTAGCCACAGCAAAGGCTGTGATTGATGTTGACAAAGGAGAATTAATCATTCAAGTGAATGAAGAATCCCTTGTGTTTAAGGCTCAAGGATATCCCTCTGTAACCATGGAGAGGAAGCATGAAGAGCTTCTCTCAAAACAGAGTCAAACAGAGCCCCCACAGTCAAACTCTAAGCTTGGTGTTGGGAGGCCACAACCAAATTCTATGTTTGGTGTTGAACCCCCATATTCAAACTCTAAGTTTGGTGTTGGGAGGTTCCAACATTGCTCTGAGTACCTGTGAGGCTCCATGAGAGCCCACTGTCAAGCTACTGACATTAAAGAAGCGCTTGTTGGGAGGCAACCCAATGTTATATTTATCTATTTTCCATTGTTATTTTATGTTTTCTATAGGTTGATGATCATGGGAAGTCACAAAATCAATTGAAAAAGAAAAAACAACATGAAAAACAGAAAGAAAAATAGCACACCGTAGAGGAAAACTTGCTGGCGTTTAAACGCCAGTAAGGGCAGCAAATGGGCGTTTAACGCCCAGTCTGGCACCATTCTGGGCATTTAATGCTAGAAAGGGGCACCAGACTGGCGTTAAATGCCAGGAAAGGGCAAGAAGTTGGCGTTAAACACCAGAAATGGGCACTGGTGCATGAAATTGTGATCAATACTTTTCACAAATCAAATAATCCCCGATAATGAATCCAAAAACTTGGTGTTCAATACCATGGCATAAACACAACTTCGCACAACTGACCAGCAAGTGTACTGGGTCGTCCAAGTGATAAACCTTACGCGAGTAAGGGTTGATCCCACAGAGATTGTTGGTATGAAGCAAGCTATGGTCACCTTGTAAATCTTAGTCAGGCAAACTCAAATGGGTATGGTGATAAACGCATAAAACATAAAGATAAAGATAGAGATACTTATGTAATTCATTAGTGGGAATTTCAGATAAGCGCATGAAGATGCTGGTCCCTTCCGTCTCTCTGCTTTCCTACTGTCTTCATCCAATCCTTCTTACTCCTTTCCATGGCAAGCTTAAGCAAGGGTTTCACCGTTGTCAGTGGCTACCTCCCATCCTCTCAGTGGAAATGTTCAACGCACCCTGTCACGGCACGGCTATCCATCTGTCGGTTCTCGATCAGGCCGGAATAGAATCCAGTGATTCTTTTGCGTCTGTCACTAACGCCCCACCCTCAGGAGTTTGAAGCACGTCACAGTCATTCAATCATTGAATCCTACTCAGAATACCACAGACAAGGTTAGACCTTCCGGATTCTCTTGAATGCCGCCATCAGTTCTAGCCTATACCACGAAGACTCTGATCTCACGGAATGGATGGCTCGGTTGTCAGGCGAGCGCTCGTTTGTCAGGCGATCAACCATGCATCGTGTATCAGAAATCCAAGAGATATTCACCCAATCGAAGGTAGAACGGAGGTGGTTGTCAGTCACACGTTCATAGGTGAGAATGATGATGAGTGTCATGGATCATCACATTCATCAAGTTGAAGAACAAGTGATATCTTAGAACAAGAACAAGCGGAATTGAATAGAAGAACAATAGTAATTGCATTAATACTCGAGGTACAGCAGAGCTCCACACCTTAATCTATGGTGTGTAGAAACTCCACCGTTGAAAATACATAAGAACAAGGTCTAGGCATGGCCGAATGGCCAGCCTCCCAAAGAGGGTTCAATCATAAAAACATGATCAAAAGCCCTAAAATGATCCAAAGATGAAAATACAATAGTAAAAGGTCCTACTTATAGAAAACTAGTAGCCTAGGGTGTACAAAGATGAGTAAATGACATAAAAATCCACTTCCGGGCCCACTTGGTGTGTGCTTGGGCTGAGAATTGAAGCATTTTCGTGTAGAGACTCTTCTTGGAGTTAAACGCCAGTTTTTATGCCAGTTTGGGCGTTTAACTCCCATCCTTGTGCCAGTTCCGGCGTTTAACGCTGGGAATTCTGAGGGTGACTTTGAACGCCGGTTTGGGCCATCAAATCTTGGGCAAAGTATGGACAATCATATATTGCTGGAAAGCCCAGGATGTCTACTTTCCAACGCCGTTGAGAGCGCGCCAATTGGGTATCTGTAACTCCAGAAAATCCACTTCGAGTGCAGGGAGGTCAGAATCCAACAGCATCTGCAGTCCTTTTTAGTCTCTGAATCAGATTTTTGCTCAAGTCCCTCAATTTCAGCCAGAAAATACCTGAAATCATAGAAAAACACACAAACTCATAGTAAAGTCCAGAAAAGTGAATTTTAACTAAAAACTAATAAAAATATACTAAAAACTAACTAGATCATACTAAAAACATACTAAAAACAATGCCAAAAAGCGTACAAATTATCCGCTCATCACAACACCAAACTTAAATTGTTGCTTGTCCTCAAGCAACTGAAAATCAAATAAGATAAAAAGAAGAGAATATGCAATGAATTCCAAAAACATCTATGAAGATCAGTATTAATTAGATGAGCGGGGCTTTTAGCTTTTTGCCTCTGAACAGTTTTGGCATCTCACTCTATCCTTTGAAATTCAGAATGATTGGCTTCTTTAGGAACTCAGAATCCAGATAGTGTCATTGATTCTCCTAGTTAAGTATGATGATTCTTGAACACAGCTACTTATTGAGTCTTGGCCGTGGCCCAAAGCACTCTGTCTTCCAGTATTACCACCGGATACATACATGCCACAGACACATAATTGGGTGAACCTTTTTAGATTGTGACTCAGCTTGCTAGAGTCCCCAATTAGAGGTGTCCAGGGTTCTTAAGCACACTCTTTTTGCCTTGGATCACAACTTTATTTCTTTTCTTTTTCTTTCTTTTTCTTTCTTTTTCTCTTCTTTTTTTTGAATTTTTTTTTGTATTCACTGCTTTTTCTTGCTTCAAGAATCATTTTTATGATTTTTCAGATCCTCAGTAACATGTCTCCTTTTTCATCATTCTTTCAAGAGCCAACATTCATGAACCACAAATTCAAAAGACATATGCACTGTTTAAGCATACATTCAGAAAACAAAAGTATTGCCACCACATCAAAATAATTAAACTGTTATAAAATTCAAAATTCATGCAATTCTTCTCTTTTTCAATTAAGAACGTTTTTTTTTTATTCAAGAAAGGTGATGGATTCATAGGACATTCATAACTTTAAGGCATAGACACTAAGACACTAATGATCACAAGACACAAACATAGAAAAACATAAGCACTAAATTTCGAAAAAACAGAAAATAAAGAACAAGGAAATTAAAGAACGGGTCCACCTTAGTGATGGCGGCTTGTTCTTCCTCTTGAAGATCCTATGGAGTGCTTGAGCTCCTC
>NC_092040.1:68955993-68975839 GCF_003086295.3 Arachis hypogaea | reverse complement strand
GCCTCTGGTAGGTTGCCCCTGCGTTCTTCAGCCCGAAGGGCATTACTACGTAGCAGTAGTTTGCCCTTGGGGTTATGAACGAGGTCTTTTCTTGGTCGGGTCCGTACATCGGGATTTGATTGTATCCCGAGTATGCGTCCATGAAGGAGAGATATCTATGGCCTGAGGCTGCGTCTACTAAGGCGTCGATGTTTGGTAGTGGATATGGGTCCTTGGGGCAGGCTTTGTTGAGATCCGTGTAATCGACGCACATCCTCCATTTTCCATTGGGCTTTTTTACCAGGACCACGTTTGCGAGCCATAGGGGGTATTTTACTTCTCGAATGAACCCTGCATCTAGTAATGCTTGTACTTGTTCTTCTATTGCTTGCACGCGCTCAGGCCCGAGTTTCCGGCGTCTTTGTTGGACAGGTCTGGACCCCGGGTATACTGATAGCTTATGGCACATCAGGTCGGGGCTTATGCCTGGCATGTCGGAGGCTTTCCAGGCGAAGAGGTCGGAATTCTCTTTTAAGAGGGTTATGAGTTCCTCTTTTAGGCCTGCTTCGAGGTTCGCTCCTACGTTTGTTATTTTTTCAGGTGTGTTCCCGATTTGGATTTTTTCGGTTTCTCCCTCTGGTTGTGGCCGGAGGTCTTCTCGGGTTTGAACTCGTCCGAGTTCTATTGTATTGACCTCTTTCCCTTTTAGGCTCAGGCTTTCGTTGTAGCATCGCCGTGCTAGTTTTTGGTCGCCTTTTAGGGTAGCGATTCCCTTTGTGGTAGGGAACTTCATACAGAGGTGTGGGTTGAGACTATAGCTGCTAGTCTGTTTAGGGTTGGTCGCCCAATGAGGGCATTGTATGCTGAAGTGACGTCGACTATAATGTAGTCGATGCTTAATGTTCTAGACTGTTCGCCTCTTCCAAAGGTAGTATGTAGCGAGATGTATCCTAAGGGATGGATCGGGGTGTCCCCTAGTCCAAATAAGTCGGTGGGATAGGCCTTTAGCTCTTTTTCTTCAAGTCCGAGTTTGTCGAAGGCTGTTTTGAACTGGATATCTGCTGAGCTTCCCTGGTCAACCAGGGTTCGATGTAGGTTGGCGTTTGCTAGGATGATGGTGATTACCATTGGATCGTCGTGCCCGGGTATTACCCCTTGAGCATCTTCTCGGGTAAACGAGATAGTAGGTAATTCGGGCAGGGGGCTGTCTTCTCGGACATGATAGACGTCTTTGAGGTGTCTTTTTCGCGAGGATCTGGATGTTCCTCCGCCTGCAAAACCTCCATTTATCATGTGAACGTGCCTTTCAGGGGTTCGCGGGGTTTGCTCAGCCCGATCTTCGTTATCTCCCCTCCTTCTCTTTTTGGTCTCTTCTCCCTTCTCTGCTATGTATCTGTCGAGTTTTCCTTCTCTGGCTAGCTTTTCTATAACATTTTTTAGGTCGTGGCAGTCGTTAGTAGAATGACCGTAGAGCTTGTGGTATTCACAGTATTCGGACCGATCTCTCCCTACTCTCCTGTGTTTTAGAGGTCGGGGCGGTGGGATTTTTTCGGTGTGGCATACTTCTCTGTAGACGTCTACCAGGGAAACTCGGAGGGGAGTGTAGCTATGATACTTCCGTGGCTTGTCCGAGTTGGATTCTTCTTTCTTCTTCTGTTCCCGATCTCGATCTCGGAACGGGTAGGTTGATTCCTTCCTAGAAAAGTCTCTTAGCTGGGAGGTTTCCTCCATGTTGATATATTTTTCTGCCCGTTCCTGCACCTCGTATAGGGAGGTCGGGTATCGTTTGGATAGGGATTGGCTAAACGGTCCCTCTTTTAGGCCGTTTGCTAGTCCCATGATGGCTGCTTCAGTGGGCACGTGTTGTATGTCCAGGCAGGCTTTGTTGAATCGCTCCATGTACTCTCGGAGAGTTTCTTGGTTACCTTGTTTGATCCCGAGTAGACTGGGGGCATGTTTTGCCTTGTCCTTTTGAATGGAGAATCTTGTTAGGAATTTTTTGGTTAGGTCTTTGAAGCTGGTGATTGATCTAGGTGGCAGGTTGTCGAACCACTTCATGGCTGATTTGGTGAGAGTGGTGGGGAAGGCTTTGCACCGAATCGCGTCGGAGGCGTCGACTAGGTACATTCTGCTTCTGAAGTTGCTGAGGTGGTGACTTGGGTCGGTGGTGCCGTCGTAGAGATCCATATCGGGTGGTTTAAAGTTTCGCGGTACCTTCTCCTTCATGATCTCTTGTGTGAAGGGATCATGGTTGCCTTCGGGGGTGGGGCCGCGGTCTGACCGATCTTTCAGGTTGGCCTCTATTTTCCGCAGTTTTTCTTCTAATTCTCTGCGCTTGCGAGCTTCCCTTCTCAGATCTTGTTCAGTTTCTTTTTGCTTCTTTATGTCCTCTTCGAGTTGTTTTAGTCGATTTTGTTGTGCCCGGACTGCTTCTAGAATTTCCGAGCTCTTTTCTTTTTCGGGATTTCGTGGATCTTTGTTTGGGAGTGACGTCTTTGGGCGATTCTGTTTGTTTCCTCCTGGAGTGCATGGTGATAGAGGGCTGTCCGGTCGTTCTCCGGTGTCAACTTCCTCCTCTTGTTCTGATGCCGTGCGGTCATTGTTGGAGGGGTCGTCCGCCATGGTAGAGGGATGACTTCCAGGTCCCCGGCAACGGCGCCAATGTTCCGGGGGTTACCTGAAACGTGTAGCTCGGTCGTCTTCGGAGAGGCCCGAGGTGGGGGTCAGGGACCCGAGCTTGATATGTGGAGTGGTTGGTGGTTGTACCTGCAATGACACTCCGATGCTTAAGTTAGCATGGGTCCAAGCAGATATTGAGTAGAATTAGAGTATGAGTTATACCTGGGTGCTCCAGTGTATTTATAGTAGTTGGTTGTGATCTTCCCTGGATAAGATATTCTTATCTTATCTTATCTTTTGGGAGTTTTATCCCTATCTTTGTGGAACCGCCTTTCTTTAGGCCTTTTCGGCCTTTAGGTTTTGGGCTTCGTTCCTTCTGATGGGCCTTCTTTGGCTTATTTGTCCGAGGTCCGACCTCAGGCGTGGGCCTTGGGACGAGGTCGGACCTTCTATGATCTTCCGAGTTGGGGGAGCTCGGTCAGGGTATGAACACTAGCTTTCCAATACTTGTATGCACATGCTAAACTCTTATTAAATTCCTTGTTTGTTTATGATCATGATACTTTATTGCTTTTGAACTCACAGAATTCAAGTGGTAGTTATAATGCCACAGCAACATATTGTAAATTAAATTCAAGCTATGCTTAGTCATACCACACATGCATAAAGAGAATATAAAGACAATCATGCAAATTAAAGTGCTGGAAATAAATGAGAAGAAAAGGAACTTTACAACCTTGCAATTAATCTTCTCTATTGTTGTCATTTTCCTTCCATTCTTCTCCTTCCCATACCAACTCAGAATGCTTTCTCATCCTCAAGCAACAATTAGAACAATGGCTATGGGGCTAAGATGGATCATGAATGTCTTACACAATGATATGTTAGTAGCACATATGTTTTAAGTAAGCAAAATTAAAGATAACAATCAAGGCACAAGAGACAAAGACATTTTGATTACAAACATAAGAGGGTGTGCATGATACATTGCATAAAAAAATAAGTGGCACACCAAACTTAGTGTGACACTTTCACTTGGAATCAATGCAAGTATCCAGTAAAGATTTGAAGCAAATTGTGTTGCATAGCAACACGAAACTTAGAATGCAATCCTATGTCAACTTATTTGAATTAAAACCAAGCAAATGAAACTGTTATTTATTAATTACAATCACCAAGCTAAGAATCTGTCATTAATAAAGCTCTCTTTGTAATGTATTAACAAACACAGTAAATAAGCAAACTAAAATGAAAGCATTAAAAACAAAGAATTAACTAAAGTAAACAGAATAACAAAATATCAAACCAAAAGAAAATTAACACTGCAAAGACATTATGGTTATGCAGACAAGTGGTGTTGCTGAATGATTTGCATAGAAAAATAGGTGGCACACCAAACTTAGAATCTTGGTGTGTCACTTTTATTTTTTTGATTTGATGCAATCATCCAAAAAGATTGAAAACAATGTGTTGCATGGCAACACCAAACTTAGAATGTAACCATATGCCAATTTATTGGCAGAGAAGAGAAATTATACCTACGGTTGGGTTACCTCCCAACAAGTGCTCTTTTAGTGTCATTAGCTTGACATGTTGTTCTTCACTTTCTTCCTCTTCTTCCAGTTTGTTAAGAGGAATGACCTCAAAGGAGGGAAAGATTCAGCTAGTGTCCCTTGTCTTGGCCTTTCCTCAGCAAGCTTCCTTTTGCAAATGGCTTGATTGATCTTGCTTGCTGGATTAGGGACAGAATTGGTGTTCTTGCTAGTTGCCTTCACTTCTTTAGATTCAAGACTTGGTTGCTGTGTGATTATTGGAGTGATTTCTTCATTAAGAGCCTCTTGCATTGGTGGTTCCATGGGCTTTTCCTCTTTGCACTTCTCCACTTCAATTGAATGTGACTTTTCTGGAATGACTTCCTCACTTTCTTGCTCCTCCACTCCTTTCTTTGCACTCAACATTTGACTTAATAGTTCTTTTATGGAGGAGGTTTGTTGTTCTTCCCAAGATTTCTTCATCTCCTCTTCATATTTTTCGATCACAGATTCAAGGGAAGTTTGTGAGGGTTGTGAGTGTTCATGTTTCTTTGTCACCTCAAGTGGCTTTTGTGAATATAAAATCCTTGTCTCATGTTCCTCATCTTTCATTGCAATTTCACTTGACACAAGGACCTTTTGTTCTTGTGTTTCTACTTCCTCTCTCACAAATTGATTTTTACTGTTTGATGGTTCTAAGTGTTTCCTTATGTTCTCCAGGTGCTCATTTGTCCTCTGACGGAGGATTTCTTTCCTTTTCCAGGCTTGTTCTTGTCTTTCAAAAAATCCTCTAGACTTTTGAAGGAGATCCTCTGAATCACAATTTGAAGAATTATTGAACTCATCATAGTATGGATTACTAAGATTTCTTTGATTTTGACTTTCCCAGCCACAATATGAGTAGTTGTTAGACTCATCAAAATCTGGATCATATTGTGTCTCTGGAAGGTGTCCTATTTTAATTGATTGTTCACATTCTTCTTGATATGTCTAGACACCATGGGAATAATGATATAAGTCATTCTGTGGTTCTGGACAGTATCTCATGTGCTTAGTTTGATCAATTTGTGACTCTGGAGCAAGTCTCCATTGATTGAAATGCTCAGAATTTGTATCTTCCTGGTGATATTTCCAACCATCATTAGAATAATGACTTGAATCATATTGTGATGGTGGGAAATATCCCATGAAGTTTGTTTGATTAAAAGATGAGGTGAACTCCATTTGAATTTTGTAGAACACAACACCGATGAAAATTGAAATTACTCATATCAGATATGAGTTTTGCTTAGTGAGGAAAAAACACAAACACCTTGGTTTCAACTTTAAAACAGAGAACAAAAAAAAAGAAAATGCTTGATATAGACTTCTCACCCACTTAGTCATTGTTGATCTAATCAATCCCCAGCAACGGTGCCAAAAACTTGATGGTGTTTTTGTGGAAAAATGGATTTCCAAATACATAGATCTAACCGGCAAGTATATCGGGTCGTATCAAGTAGTAATAACTCACAAGAGTGAGGTCGATCCCACAGGGATTGATGGATCAAGCAATTTTAGTGGGTGATTAGTTTAGTCAAGCTAACATTGGTGAGTGAGAATTGTTGCAGGAGAATGTAAATAGCAGTGAACTTAAACTGCAGAATGTAAATACGCAGGAAGCTTAAAGAACAAGCAATGTAAATTGCAGAAACTTAAATGACAAGAAATGTAAATTGCATGAAAAGTAAAGGGGGGTTGGGTGCTGGAAATTAAAGAGAGCAATAGATCAAAGCGTAGAACAATTGCAAGGAAATTAAATTGCAGGAAAAGTAAATTCAAGGTCACAGTAGCTTAAATGTAAATTGCAGAAGAACACAAGCGCAGGAAATTAAATTGGGAGCAATGAGATGCAACAAAGAGACATAGATCATTTCTCAAATCTCAAAGTGAAACTAACAATTTCAATGAAACAGTAAAAACAGAAGGAAAGCCAAGAGCTCAATTGCTCACTTGATCAAGACAGAAACAAAATTTAACTCAATTGTGAAATTCAGAAAAGAAATTCAAGATCTCAGGGGGATCAAAGAGACTAGAAAACAAGTCTAGATCTCAAGCCCTTCCTTAATTCAACAGAGAACAATTTGCAAAAGAAAAAGAAGATGAAAACAATAAAGAAAACTCAGATTCAATGCAGAAGAAGAACAAAGAGGTTTCAGATCAAGCGAAATAGAATTCCTTCAATTCTTGATCCAAAATTCAAAACAAAGCAAGGAAAACTAAAAGAGATAGCTCTCTAATCCTAATCCTCCCTAGTGGGGCCAGCCTTCTTTCCAATCGAGCTTTAAATTGATGCCTTTATATAGGCTTTACAAAATGAAAAATGAAAATGAAATTAAAATAAATTACAAAAATAAAAATCCTAATTTAATTGATCCATGTTCCTTTGAGTGATGATGTGGGCTTTGCTTGCTTTGGATTTGAGGAGAAATGGGTTTGGTTGGCCTTGATTCAATTTGGTGAGGAATTGAATTAAATTGAATTTTGGTTGATTTTGGCCCATATGTTGCTCCCAGAAGGCTGCCCTGCTCTTGTGGAGGGCAGAGCTGGGAAACTTTGTGTGGGTATCCAATTTGCGTGCCAAGGCTTGGAAGCATCAAGATGCTGCCCTGCCCTTGTGGAGAGCAGGGCAGTGGTGGCATGGTGCGTGCCATGCTTCCCTGGGCCGTGTCAAAGTGATGCGCGCAAGCTCCCTTGTGTGTAGCGCTCCCCACTTCCCCTTAGGTGCTTGGTTCGAAACCCATGGGTGGCACTTGGAGTTGATTTTTCTTGGATTTTCTTCAAGAAGAGCACGACATTGCCCTGCTCTCTAAGAGGGCAGAGCAAAATAATGAGCGCTACTTTGCTTTGGAGTGAGGCTCCAGCTTCGAACATTGGTGGAAGCACTTTGGTTTATTTTTGCTTATTTTTGGCCCTTAAAGACGCCTTTCACTCATGCCTCAATTGTACGCCAAATATGGATTGCTATATATCGTTGGAAAGCTGTGAATGTCAGCTTTCCAACACAACTGAAAGCACATCAATCGGACGTCTGTAGCTCAAGTTATAGCCCTTTGAAGTAGGCATGGTCATGCTGTGAGCGGCCAGATTTTAACTTAGCGAAAATTTGCTCCAACCTCACTTTGTTTCATCATGATTCTGCCCTGCCCTTGGTAAGAGCAGAGCAGTGTGTGCTGATTGCTTATTCTTCATTAATTTGGTCATGGGCCACGCTTTTAAAAGTGTGGCCTAAGCCTCCAAAGTGTGCTCCAACTTCAAAGTGTGCTCCAAAGCTCTTTTTTCCTCTTTTTTTGTGCTTCTTTGCTTCTTTTTCTTCTTATTTCCTACAAGATTTATAAAATTAAAAGATCAAGGAAATCTTCCAATTAAGCACAAAAGAATGCAATATTTAAGCACTAATCATCAATTTCTTGTATGAAAAAGCATAGAAAAATAGGTATATGATGACTTGTCATCAGATATGCTTGGATGAGTAGGTTCTGAGGAGTGCTTCATCACTTGATAACTTGGGTTAACTAACTTGGGATTATCAACTGAAAGTCCACTATCAAGAGCAATGATGAGCGGATAATTTATATGCTTTTTGGCATTGTTTTTAGTATGTTTTTAGTATGATCTAGTTAGTTTTTAGTATATTTTTATTAGTTTTTAGTTAAAATTCACTTTTCTGGACTTTACTATGAGTTTGTGTGTGTTTTTGTGATTTCAGGTATTTTCTGGCTGAAATTGAGGGTCCTGAGCAAAAATCTGATTCAGAGACTGAAAAGGACTGCAGATGCTGTTGGATTCTGACCTCCCTGCACTCGAAGTGGATTTTTTGGAGCTACAAAAGCCCAATTGGCGCGCTCTCAACGGCGTTGGAAGGTAGACATCCTGGGCTTTCCAGCAATATATAATAGTCCATACTTTGCTCGAGATTTGATGGTCCAAACCGGCGTTGCAAATCAGCCTCAGAATTCCCAGCGTTTAACGCTGGAACTGGCATAAAACTTGGAGTTAAACGCCCAAACCGGCATGAAAGCTGGCGTTTAACTCCAGAAAAAGTCTCTACACATGAAAGCTTCAATGCTCAGCCCAAGCACACACTAAGTGGACCCAGAAGTGGATTTTTACGTCATTTACTCATTTCTGTATACCCTAGGTTACTAGCTTACTATTAATAGGATCTTTGGACATTGTATCTTCACCTCATGACACTTTACACGTTTCTTTGTGTACCTTCCACGGCATGGGTCTCTAAACCCCATGGTTGGGGGTGAGGAGCTCTGCTGTGTCTTGATGGATTAATGCAATTACTACTGTTTTTCATTCAATCATGCTTGCTTCCATTCTAAGATATCACTTGTTCTTAAACCGGATGAATGTGATGATCCGTGACACTCATCATCATTCTCAACTATGAACGTGTGCCTGACAACCACCTCCGTTCTACCTTAGATTAAGTAGATATCTCTTGGATTCTTTAATCAGAATCTTCGTGGTATAAGCTAGAACTGATGGCGGCATTCAAGAGAATCCGGAAGGTCTAAACCTTGTCTGTGGTATTCTAAGTAGGATTCAATGATTGAATGACTGTGACGAGCTTCAAACTCCTGAGGGCTGGGTGTTAGTGACAGACGCAAAAGAATCACTGGATTCTATTCCAACCTGATTGAGAACCGACAGATGGATAGCCGTGCCGTGACAGGGTGCGTTGAACGTTTCCACTGAGAGGATGGGAGGTAGCCACTGACAACGGTGAAACCCTTGCATACAGCTTGCCATGGAAGGAGCCTTGCGTGCTTGAAGAAGAAGACAGTAGGAAAGCAGAGATTCAGAAGATGGAGCATCTCCAAAACCTCAACCAGTTCCCCATTACTGCAAAACAAGTACTTATTTCATGTTCTTTTGCTTTTCACAATCAACCTTGATAATTATTGATATCCTGACTAAGATTTACAAGATAACCATAGCTTGCTTCAAGCCGACAATCTCCGTGGGATCGACCCTTACTCACGTAAGGTATTACTTGGACGACCCAGTGCACTTGCTGGTTAGTTGTGCGGGGTTGCAAAAAGTGTGATTGCAATTTTGTGCACCAAGCAACCTTGTCACAAAACATTTAGTAACCCAAAGAGGTGCTGGGCACCAAGGTCTCAGAAATGAATAACAAACCATGTGCATATGGTGTGTATGTACTGAGGAAAGGCTTGAATAAGTAGGTCCTGATGTGTGGAAAACGATCCAACACAAAACTCACCGGCAAGTGTACCGGGTCGCATCAAGTAATAATAACTCACGTGAGTGAGGTCGATCCCACAGGGATTGAAGGATTGAGCAATTTTAGTTTAGTGGTTGATTTAGTCAAGCGAACAAGAGTTGATTTGAGTGGATTGTGATTGACAGAATCTAAATTGCATGAATTGAAACGGGAGAGGGATGAATTATAGTAAATTGAAGAGAACGGAAAGTAAAAGTGTTGAATCTTAAAGAACAAGTAAAGTAAATGACAGAAACTTAAAGTGCAGGAAATGTAAATTGCTTGAATGTAAAAGGGATCAGGGAACTAGGATTGCAGAATTTAAACAAGGAAAAGTAAATTGCATTAAGCAGGAAAGTAGAAAGTGAATTAAATTGAAACAGAATTCAAGCAGATGAACAAATTAGCTTGAAGAAGCCTCAGCAATTAAACAGAAAGAAAATGCAAGATCTCAGGGGTCAAGAGACTAGAAAACCAAGTCTAGATCTCACTGCCTTCCTTGATCCAAATTCAGAAAACAATTGCAGAGAATTTAAAATCAAACAGCAGAAGAACTAAATTCAAATCTCAATTTCTCAAATAGTGTGGTAAACCAAAACAGAGAGAGATCTCAAGGTGAGATTGAGACAGAATTTTCTCAATTCTCAACACCCAAGACTCAAGCAAAGTATGTAGAAAAGAAATTAAGAAAACCCAGAGGAAGAGAATTCAATTCTCCTTCTCAACTCTCCCGAAAACTCTAAATCTCAATAACAACAATGAAAATGTAAAATTGAGCTCTCCACTGTAAGTGAAGAAAAATCTAAAAAGGAGAAACCTCCTAAAACTTAAATCCTAAGCTATTTTTACACTTTCTTCAAATGATCATTAAGCCTTGAATTGGGCCTTTGGTCTTGATGGAATTGGGTTGAAAATAGCCTCTGTTGATTGCTCTTGGTGTTGGAAAGAAATCCACTTGTGAACCGGACCATGAACCATTCACGTTTGAGTTAACATTTGAGGCAAACGTTGACTCAAACGTCTTCATGAAATCAATTATATAGATCGGCCTTTTGCTGTCATCCACGTTTGAGCCAACGTTTGAGGTCAAATGTGAGCTCAAACGTGGCCCTTCCTAAGCAGCTCTTCTAGCCAACGTTTGGCCTAACGTTTGAGGCAAACGTTGGCACAACCGTGGCTCATTTAAACCATCAAAAGGGGTGCTCTTCCATGCTAAAATGTGGCCAACGTTTGACCTCACATTTGAGGCAAACGTTGGCGCAAACGTTGCCATGCTTCAGGGGTGATGTTCCTTGTTCTTATGGCGCCAACATTTGACCTCACGTTTGAGGCAAACGTTGGCGCAAACGTTGGCTCTCGTGGGTGCGGATTACTTAGCCAACGTTTGACCTCAAGTTTGAGGCAAATGTTGGCGCAAACGTTGGCATCCTCCAGGGTGTGGTTGCACTCTTCCTCACGTTTGAGTCCAAGTTTGAGGCAAACTTGAGCTCAAACGTGAGTCCTTCATCTTGCCCTTTTGCTATCCCCTTTCTTCAACCTTCTTCCAAACCTTTTTCCACCTATCATCAATCAACAATTGCATCAAAGCTATGCTAAAATCATGAGATCTCTTCTTCTTCTTAACATACAAGCAATTATGGCATAAAATCTCATCAAAAATACATCAATTCACTCATGGTTGATTGAATCTAAGTACACATGAATTTCTACCCAGATAGCTTACTTGTAACTCAAGAAAGTGTATAAAACCAAATGAAAACAAAGAAAAAATACTAGTAAAACTAGGTTAAGATGCCATGGCATCAGGTCCTTAGAGGTGCTTCAACACCTAGCACCTTGAACTAACTGGTTCGGGAGTGTTGGCTAAAAGCTTATCATAAAGAGTTGCCTCAACACAAAGCACTTAGCTAAATGAAGTATTAAGCTCCTAAAGAGCTAAAGAAAACAAAAACAAAGCTAAATTAAGGGTCGAGATTAAAAGTCTCATAGAAGGCAATAGAGTGAGTGGTGCACGAAATTGTGATCCCAATGGCGCCAACAACTTGGTACGCACAATTGTAATCTTAACTATTTTTCATAACTTCGCACAACTAACCAGCAAGTGCACTGGGTCGTCCAAGTAATAAACCTTACGTGAGTAAGGGTCGATCCCACGGAGATTGTCGGCTTGAAGCAAGCTATGGTCATCTTGTAAATCTCAGTCAGGCAGATTCAAATGGTTATAGAGTTTTGATAATTAAAAGATAAATAAAACATAAAATAAAGATAGAGATACTTATGTAATTCATTGGTGGGAATTTCAGATAAGCGTATGGAGATGCATTATTCCTTCTGAATCTCTGCTTTCCTACTGCCTTCATCCAATCATTCATACTCCTTTCCATGGCCAGCTGTATGTTCGGGCATCACCGTTGTCAATGGCTACTTCCCATCTTCTCAGTGAAAATGGTCCTTTACGGTTTTTGTACGGCTAATCAACTGTCGGATTTCTCGTCCGGATGAAAAATACCATGCACAGATATCGTATGGCTAATCAGCTGTTGCTTCTCGATCATGTAGGAATAGGATTTATTATCTTTTTGCATCTGTCACTACGCCCTATAGTCACGAGTTTGAAGCACGTCATAGTCATCCCATGCCAGATTCTACTCGGAATACCACAGACAAGGTTTAGACTTTCTGAATCTCAGGAATGTTGCCAATGGATTCTAGCCTATACCACGAAGATTCTAATCTTGGATTCAGATGCCCCATTGTCAGAGGGGAGTCGATGTGAATCGTTGATTAGAAACCCAAGAGATATACATTCAAGCTTGTTTTCATGTAGAACGGAAGTGGTTGTCAATCACGCATTCATAAGTGAGAATGGTGATGAGTGTCACATAATCATCACATTCATCATGTTCTTGTGTGGGAATGAATATCTTAGAATAGGAATAAGCATGAATTGAATAGAAGAACAATAGTACTTTGCATTAATACTCGAGGAACAGCAGAGCTCCACACCTTAATCTATGGTGTGTAGAAACTCCACCGTTGAAAATACATAAGTGATAATGGTCCAGGCATGACCTTGAGGCTAGCCCCCAATGTCTAAGGACTAAAAATTATCCCAAGATATTAACAAAATCCAAGATTCCTAACACAATAGTAAAAAGTTCTATTTATACTAAACTAGTTACTAGGGTTACAGAAAAAAGTAAATGACGCAGAAATCCACTTTCGGGCCCACTTGGTGTGTGCTTGGGCTGAGCATTGAAGCTTTCATGTGTAGAGACTTTTCTTGGAGTTAAACGCCAGTTTGCAGCTTGTTTTGGGCGTTTAACTCTAGCTTGTAACCTATTTCTGGCGTTTAACGCCAAAATAGGGCAGGAAATTGGCGTTCAAACGCCAATTTGCGTTGTCAAAGCTCGAGCAAAGTATGAACTATTATATATTGTTGGAAATCCCTAGATGTCTACTTTCCAAAGTAAATGAGAACGCGCGAATTGGACTTTGGTAGCACCAAAAAATCCATTTCGAATTCAGGGAGGTCAAAATGCAACAGCATCAGCAGTCCTTTTTCAGCCTCTGAATCAGATTTTTGCTCAGGTCCCTCAATTTTAGCCAGAAAATACCTAAAATTACAGAAAAACACACAAACTCATAGTAAAGTCCAGAAATGTGAATTTTGCTTAAAAACTAATAAAAATATACTAAAAAGTAGCTAGATCCTAATAAAAACTATCTAAAAACAATGCCAAAAAGCGTATAAATTATCCGCTCATCATAACACCAAACTTAAATTGTTGCTTGTCCCCAAGCAACTGAAAATAAATAGGATAGAAAGAAGAGAATATACAATGAATCTCACAATATCAATGAAATTTAGTCCTAATTAGATGAGCGGAGCTAGTACCTTTTTGCTTCTGAACAGTTTTGGCATCTCACTTTATCCTTTGAAATTCAAAATGATTAGCATCTATAGGAACTCAAAATTTTAGATAGTGTTATTGATTCTCCTAGTTCAATATGTTGATTCTTGAACACAGCTACTTTATGAGTCTTGGCCGTGGCCTTAAGCACTTTGTTTTCCAGTATTACCACCGGATACATAAATGCCACAGACACATAACTGGGTGAACCTTTTCAGATTGTGACTCAGCTTTGCTAAAGTCCCTAGTTAGAGGTGTCCAGGGTTCTTAAGCACACTCTTTTTGCTTTGGATCACGAATTTAACCACTCAGTCTCAAGCTTTTCACTTGGACCTTCATGCCATAAGCACATGGTTAGGGACAGCTTGATTTAGCTGCTTAGGCCAGGATTTTATTCTTTCAGGCCCTCCTATCCATTAATGTTCAAAGCCTTGGATCCTCTTTACCCTTGCCTTTTGGTTTAAAGGGCTATTGGCTTTTTCTGCTTGCTTTTTATTTTTCTTTTTTTTCTCTACTTTTATTTTTTTTTTTTTGATCATCAATAACATTTCTCTTTGTTCATCATTCTTTCAAGAGCCAACAATTTTAACATTCATAAACTTCACTATAAAAAATATGCAATGTTCAAGCATTCATTTAGAAAACAAAAAGTATTGCCATCACATCAAAATAATTAAACTAATTTCAAGATAATTTGAAATCCAAGTACTTCTTGTTCTTTTGTAATTAAGCACATTTTTCATTTAAGAGAGGTGAAGGATTCATGGAATTATTTGTAGCTTTAAGATATAGACACTAGACACTAATGATCATGTAATGAAGACACAAACATAGACAAACATAAAGCATCAAATTCGAAAAATAGAAAAATAAGAACAAGAAAATCAAAGAATGGGTCCACCTTAGTGATGGCGGCTAGTTCTTCCTCTTGAAGATCCAATGGAACGCCTGAGCTCCTCTATGTCTCTTCCTTGCCTTTGTTGCTCCTCCCTCATAGCTCTTTGATCTTCTCTAATCTCATGGAGAATGATGGAGTGCTCTGGGTGCTCCACCCATAGTTGGTCCATGTTGTAACTCAAGCCTTCCAAAGAGGTGTTGAGTTACTCCCAATAGTTGTGTGGAGGAAAATGCATCCCTTGAGGCATCTTAGGGATTTCATGAGGAATTTTCTCATGCTCTTGTTGAGGTCCATGAGTGGGCTCTCTTGTTTGCTCCATTCTTTTCTTAGTGATGGGCTTGTCCTCTTCAACGAGGATGTCTTCCTCTATGACAATTCCAGCTAAATTGTATAGGGATCACCTTTTTCTTTGCCACAACTTCATATAAGTGGTCTTGATGGACCTTTGAGATGAATCTCTCCATCTCCCATGACTCGGAGGTGGAAGCTTTTTTGCCTTCCCTTTCTTCTTTCTAGAGATTTCTCCGGCCTTAGGTGCCATAAATGGTTATGGAAAAACAAAAAGCAATGCTTTTACCACACCAAACTTAAAAGGTTTGCTCGTCCTTGAGCAAAAGAAGAAGGAAAGAAGGGGAAAAAGAAGAAAATGGAGGAGATGGAGGGGGAGATAGGTTCGGCCAAGGGGGTAAATAGAGTGTTTGTGATGTATGAAAATGAAGGAGTGAAGAGGGGTATTTATAGGGAAAGAGAGGGAGAGTGGCCGAATGGAATTGGGAGGGAAAAGATATGGAGGTGATTGGTGAAGAAAATATATGGAAGAGAATAGGATTTGATAGGTGAGTGGTGTTTTGGGTAGAGTGTTTGATGAGCGGATAATTTGTACGCTTTTTGGCATTGTTTTTAGTGTGTTTTTAGTATGATCTAGTTAGTTTTTAGTATATTTTTATTAGTTTTTAGTTAAAATTCACTTTTCTGGACTTTACTATGAGTTTGTGTGTTTTTCTGTGATTTTAGGTATTTTCTGGCTGAAATTGAGGGACCTGAGCAAAAATCTGATTCAGAGACTAAAAAGGACTGCAGATGCTGTTGGATTCTGACCTCCCTGCACTCAAAGTGAATTTTCTGGAGCTACAGAAGATCAATTGGCGCGCTCTCAATGGCGTTGGAAAGTAGACATCCTGGGCTTTCCAGCAATATATAATAGTCCATACTTTGCCCAAGATTTGATGGCCCAAACCGGCGTTCAAAGTCACCCTCAGGATTTCCAGCGTTAAACGCCGGAACTGGCACAAGAATGGGAGTTAAACGCCCAAACTGGCACCAAAGCTGGCGTTTAACTCCAAGAAGAGTCTCTACACGAAAATGCTTCAATGCTCAGCCCAAGCACACACCAAGTGGGCCCGAAAGTGGATTTTTATGTCATTTACTCATCTCTGTACACCCTAGGCTACTAGTTCTCTATATATAGGACCTTTTACTATTGTATTTTGATCTTCTGATCTTTGGAATCTTTTGATCTTTAGATCTTTTGATCATTGGGAGGCTGGCCTCACGGCCATGCCTAGACCTTGTTCTTATGTATTTTCAACGGTGGAGTTTCTACACACCATAGATTAAGGTGTGGAGCTCTGCTGTACGTCGAGTATTAATGCAATTACTATTGTTCTTCTATTCAATTCCGCTTGTTCTTGTTCCAAGATATCACTTGTTCTTCAACTTGATGAATGTGATGATCCATGACACTCATCATCATTCTCCCCTATGAACGTGTGCCTGACAACCACCTCCGTTCTACCTTAGACTGGGTGGATATCTCTTGGATTCCTGATACACGACGCATGGTTGATCGCCTGACAACCGAGCGCTTGCCTGACAACCGAGCCAGCCATTCCGTGAGATCAGAGTCTTTGTGGTATAGGCTAGAACTGATGGCGGCATTCAAGAGAATCCGGAAGGTCTAACCTTGTCTGTGGTATTCTGAGTAGGATTCAATGATTGAATGACTGTGACGAGCTTCAAACTCCTGAGGGCGGGGCGTTAGTGACAGACGCAAAAGAATCACTGGATTCTATTCCGGCCTGATTGAGAACCGACAGATGGATAGCCGTGCCGTGACAGGGTGCGTTGAATATTTCCACTGAGAGGATGGGAGGTAGCCACTGACAACGGTGAAACCTTTGCATAAGCTTGCCATGGAAAGGAGTAAGAAGGATTGGATGAAGACAGTAGGAAAGCAGAGAGACGGAAGGGACCAAGCATCTTCATACGCTTATCTGAAATTCCCACCAATGAATTACATAAGTATCTCTATCTTTATCTTTATGTTTTATTCGTATATCACCCATATCCATTTGAGTTTGCCTGACTAAGATTTACAAGGTGACCATAGCTTGCTTCATACCAACAATCTCTGTGGGATCGACCCTTACTCGCGTAAGGTTTATTACTTGGACGACCCTGTACACTTGCTGGTTAGTTGTGCGAAGTTGTGTTTATGCCATGGTATTGAACACCAAGTTTTTGGGTTCATCACCGGGGATTATTTGAGTTGTGAAAAGTATTGATCACAATTTCGTGCACCAAGTTTTTGGCGCCGTTGCCGGGGATTGTTCGAGTATGGACAACTGACGGTTCATCTTGTTGCTTAGATTAGGTATTTTTTTTTCTTCAGAGTTCTTAAGAATGAATTCTAGTGTTTCATGATGATCTGTTGAAGTCTGGCTGGCTGTGAAGCCATGTCTAATTCTATTGGACCGAGGTTTCAACTTATCATCACAAGAGCTTGTTGATTTCTATCAATCTTGCTATTGGAGCAATGATCTGCTAAGGCTTGGCTGGCCATTGGCCATGTCTAGTGTTTTGGACCGAAGCTTTCTTTGAAAGCTTGGCTGGCTGTGAAGCCATGTCTAATTCCTGGACCGGAGTCTTAGACTAAACATTGCATGATCATTGCACTTAATTTTCGAAAAAAAGCACAAAAAAATTTACAAAATCATAAAAACCAAAAATATTGTATGTTTCTTGTTTGAGTCTAGTGTCTCATTTTAAGTTTGGTGTCAATTGCATGCATTCATTCATGTGTCTTAAGGATCTTCAAGTAATTCTTGATGATTTCTTACTCTGATCTTTGAATTCTCTTGAGTGTTTATGCGTCTCATATGCATTCTCATTTTGTCAGTAGTATACAAACTGCTAAGTTTGGTGTCTTGCATGCATGGTTATTTAGTTGCATTTTGATTATTAAAACTCCAAAAATATTTTTAATTTGTGTCATTTCAAGTCAATAATACAGAGAATTGAAGATTCAGAACATACAGCAGAGGAATTGCACAGAAAAAGCTGGGCATTCAAAACGCCCAGTGAAGAAGACAGACTGGCGTTTAAACGCCAGCCAGGGTGCCTGCCTGGGCGTTTAACGCCCAAAAGGGTAGAGTTTTGGGCGTTAAACGCCAGAATGTGCACCATTCTGGGCGTTTAACGCCAGGATGGCACAAGAGGGAAGATTTTGTTTTCAAATCAAATTTTTTTTTTAGTTTTCAAAATCTTTTCAATCAAATCTTTTTCAAAATCAATTTCTTTCCATTTTCAAAAATACTTGCTATCAATTAATGATTTGATTCAACATTTCAAGTATGTTACCTTTTCTATTGAGAAAGGTTTAATGTTTGAATCATATCTTTTCTTGTTAGCCAAGTTATTAATTTTTAAAATCAAATCTTTTTAAAATGTTTTTCAAATCATATATTCTCAATCACATTTTTTAAAACCAATCATATCTTCCTAATCACATCTTTTTCAAAATAGTTTTCAATCCTATCTTTTTAATTTCTAATTTCAAGATCTTTTTCAAAAATCACTTGATTTCTTTTCCACTCTTGGTTTTCGAAAATCAATTAGTGTTTTTCAAAATGTTTTCAAAATCTTTTACTTAATTTTCGAAAATTACTTCACCTCTTCTCACATCCTTCTATTTATGGACTAACACTATTCCTCAATGAACAATTCGAACTCCATCTCTCTTGATAAGTTCGAATTCTTCTACTTCTACCTTCTATTTTTCTTTTCCTCTGACACCTCAAGGAATCTCTATACTGTTACATAGAGGATTCCATATTGCCTTGTTCTCTTCTCTTTCATATGAGCAGGAGCAAAGACAAAAGCATTCTTGTTGAGGCTGATCCTGAACCTGAAAGGACCTTGAAGCGAAAGCTAAGAGAAGCTAAGGCACAATTCTCTGTAGAGGACCTAACAGAAATCTTCAAAGAAGAAGAACACATGGCAGCCGAAAATAACAACAATGCCAACAATGCAAGGAAGGTGTTGGGTGACTTTACTGCACCTACTCCCGACTTCTATGGGAGAAGCATCTCTATCCTTGCCATTGGAGCAAACAACTTTGAGCTTAAGCCTCAATTAGTTTCTCTAATGCAACAGAATTGCAAGTTCCATGGACTTCCATTGGAAGATCTTCATCAGTTCTTAGCTGAGTTCTTGCAAATCTGTGACACTGTCAAGACTAATGGGGTTAACCCTGAGGTCTACAGACTTATGCTATTCCCTTTTGCTGTAAGAGACAGAGCTAGGACATGGTTGGATTCACAACCTAAAGAAAGCCTGAACTCTTGGGAAAAGCTATTCAATGCCTTCTTGGCAAAGTTCTTTCCACCTCAAAAATTGAGTAAGCTTAGAGTGGAAGTCCAAACCTTCAGACAGAAGGAAGGAGAATCCTTCTATGAAGCTTGGGAAAGATACAAACAATTAATCAGAAAGTGTCCCTCTGATATGCTTTCTGAATGGAGCATCATAGGTATTTTCTATGATGGTCTGTCTGAACTGTCCAAGATGTCTTTGGATAGCTCTGCTGGAGGATCTCTTCATCTGAAGAAGACGCCTACAGAAGCTCAAGAGCTCATTGAAATGGTTGCAAATAACCAATTCATATACACTTCTGAAAGGAATCCTGTGAACAATGGGACAACTCAGAAGAAAGGAGTTCTTGAGATTGACACTCTGAATGCCATATTGGCTCAGAACAAAATATTGACTCAACAAGTCAATATGATTTCTCAAAGTCTGTCTGGAATGCAAAATGCACCAAGCAGTACTAAGGAAGCTTCATCTGAAGAAGAAGCTTATGATCCTGAGAACCCTTCAATGGAAGAGGTGAATTACATGGGAGAACCCTATGGAAACACCTATAATCCTTCATGGAGAAATCATCCAAATCTCTCATGGAAGGATCAACAGAGACCTCAAAAAGGTTTCAACAATAGTAATGGTGGAAGAAACAGGTTTAGCAATGGCAAGCCTTTCCATCATCTTCTCAGCAACAGACAGAGAGTTCTAAGCAGAACACCTCTGACTTAGCAACCATGGTCTCTGATCTAATCAAAACCACTCAAAGTTTCATGACTGAAATAAGATCCTCCATTAGAAATTTGGAGGGACAAGTGGGACAGCTGAGCAAGAAAATTACTGAACTCCCTCCTAGTACTCTTCCAAGCAATACAGAAGAAAATCCAAAAGGAGAGTGCAAGGCCATCAACATGGCCGAATTTGGAGAGGAAGGAGAGGCAGTGAATGCCACTGAGGAAGACCTCAATGGACGTCCACTGGCCTCCAATGG